>NC_090199.1:12405000-12640000 GCF_033026475.1 Channa argus
TACAATTTTTTCCAGGTGTACTTAAAAAAATCACAGTTTTTTACTTGATCTCCTAATTTTCCCCTTTATAGAAAAAACTAAGCAATAAGCAAAGCCAAACTAAAAAGAGGGGGGAAATTCTTTAACATATTAAAATACTGGTTAGTGCTGCTGCCTCACAACCAGAAGGTCGTAGATTCGCATCAGCAGCCAGCCGTGGCCTTTGTCTGGATTTTGGATGTTCTCCCTGTGCTTGTGTGTGTTTCCTCTGAGTACTCTGGTTTCCACTCATAGTACAAAGACATGTGTGTTAGGTTAATTGGTGACTCTAAATTGCATTCATAGGTGTGAATGTGAGTGTGAATGGTTGTCTGTCTGTGTATGTCTCTCTGTTTTGGCCCAGCGGTAGACTGACTTGGCCAACCTCTCACCCTATGACAGCTGGGATAGGCTAAAATGTCTCCTATCTATTATACAGCATTATTACAAATTAAAATATTAACACTGATGCATCATTATGTATGTGGCATTCTATGGTTGAACTGTTAAATACTTTTGATTGTTAACTTATTTGTTAGCTTTTTGTTGTGTTGTCTTTTAGATTTCTTACTAATATTTTCTTTTTAATGTGAAACAATCAGTGGATTTCTGTGCATCAAGCAGTTGTTTAAATGGAACAGTATAAGAAGATTAGAGGGGAAATTGTTCGTAGACGACTGAAACATGGGCCACAGATTTTCCTGTAAGAGGCCAGAAAAAGAAATTTCTGATTTAAGCGTTTATCATTTTTAAAAACTTACTTTTTTTTTATGCCTGTAAAATTAAGGTAGAGGCACAATATTTCACTCAGAAAGACATTAGAGAATAAACTGTATTATTAATAGTTTTCCTGTTGGATGTTATTGTGTTATGTGAGCTGCTCCTGAAAACTCCCTAGTGGAATTAATAAAATTGTTTGCATAGTACAGGTCCTATATAGTATAAGAAAAAAAATAAATTGGCATTTTGGCTCATGGCCCACTGTTATTTACAGAAAATGTGAATACATACAACCAAAACTACATCAGATAACTCAGCACAGAGGCTCCCTGTTGTGTGCTTATCTACTCTCCAGAAAATCAAAAGGCTGCTCTGTCTGAAGCAGTCATTACAACTGGCACAGGTTTGGTTTTATCATTGTGGCAAGCTTCAGTGTTATTATCTTCTATCAGTGTATGATCCAAGAAAATAACCATTTTTATATCGTAGGTTATCCAAATAGATGAAATCTCTCTTCCAATTCTCAATCCCTGGACTCTGGACTACTGCCTAGGTCAGCTGCTGCTTATTGTCAGTTGTCTGCCTCACTCTTATTACACTGTTGCATTAGCACTGAATGGAAATACAGCAGTGTGTGTAATAACCCAGGTATATACTCTAGTAAACTTTATATAAAGATCCTGAGCCAAATCATGAAGGATTAAGTGCGACTGATAAGTAAATCTCATGTTTTATCTTCTAAAAACATCGACGCTCCTTTCATCTAGAGCTACACTGAATTCAGATTTGTTTGTTTTAAACGCTGCGAGTTCTCACTGTAACTCCATGATTCCACATACTTCAGTACTTTTAATCAGTCATTTGTGCTTCCCCTCCCATCTCATCCTAGACATTTCACACCACTGGCTTCTATGTGTTGCACTAATATCAAATACAGAAGAACACATCGAGCATAAACCACTTCAAAAGCCTATAGCGTTAAATATTTGATGTGTGAATATGTTGCAATTATCCATATTTCTCTCTAAGAGGTTAGCTCCGTTGTGCGTTGAGGTTTAGGGCCTGGTCCACCACGACCCTCCAAAGTCCCAGCCCAGATGCGTTGACGTTTTTTTATTTTTATTTTGGGGGGGATAAGACAAACGGTGAAGTAATAAAACTGTGGACACTTGTACAAGAACTTCACTTATAGTGTTTACAGTGGAAATGAACCCTGCAACCCCTGCAACCACTGACAAGAACATGTCAGTACGACACTAAACAAATCATTGAATTCATTTATATAATATATAAGTCATATCTCTGAGCCGAAGTCTTTAAATTCTACATAAATTACATCACCAAAGAAATTCCACACAGGTGGGTCATGTTGGGTTAGAAGACATAAAAACTCCCATGATGTGTCTGTCCTTTGGGTTAATGTCCACTTTTGTTCGGTGTTTTTTTTTTTGTCTGTGTGTTTGACATATGTTCTCATAATTCTCCAGACTGCTCTCCATGACTTACCAAATCATTTTGGAATTTGGTCACGGACAATTTAATGTCTTTGAAGCTGTGTTATTTGTCTCATGTTGTTTTGAAAACTTTCACATTAAAGTGCTAATTTCCAAATGTCTTTAATGGCTAAAAATCCTGTCAAGTGATATTCAACTTCACATGGCCGAACTTCTTTGTAGTGAGTGACATTTTTATTCAGTTACTTCAAAGTTCAAGCAATTTTCACATGTTTTTACATTATTTTATTTGCCACCTGTGTATATTTTGAAGGACATGTTGAGTATCACTCAACTTCAGAGGGGAAAAAGGGCAAGTTTTCCATCATTGGCATGTTGGGATGGGGTAAGAGAGGAATGCTGCTTGATGTGCCAAACCTCAAGCATTTCCTTTCTTTCCATATTGTGTGTATTGTATTTACTGATTTCAGTTTTTAAGCTTGTGAAGTTTAGGTTTTGTAAACTTTTTTTTCTTCAACAGGGCAGAGAAACATTAGAAAGACAGTCTAAAAAATGGGAACAAAAACATTTGGCTTACTGCCAGAGAGCTTTGTCCATATACTTCTCCTGAGAAGATCCAATTACTTCATGCACAAGTTATGAATCAGACATGTGCTCAAACAATTCTGTTTTCCAAGGCTTCACATCTGCATAACAGCCTGCATATATGGTCTCTGGTGGGTGGTACATATGTATACATCTAAATATGTGTAAATGCCTGTGTTTCTTTGCAGTATGTATGCACATAATACTGACATATCAAGCCTTTTCAGGGCTTTCATTTATTTTTCCTTTAAAAAGCTAAAATCAACTGTCAGCACCTGCAGAGAAGAGTTTGTGTCTGAATTGATACTGTGCCTCCAGACTGCTCTTCCTTCAATTCCTCCATCAATGCTTTATCTAAACTGCTTATCCTGTTAAAGGCAGTAAGGAGAGAAGGTGGGGTGGGGTACTGGGCAGCTGTCGCATGGTGAAAGGCACCGAGTGTCCTTCACAGGGCCAATGCAGAGAGATTCATGCTAAATTCATCCCAACCGGCAACAAACAGTCACCAATTAAACAAACCTGCACAACTTGGACTGTTGGAGGAGTACACAGAGGAAACCAGCACAACTGTAATAAAACTATATACACCTGCTTGAGCCTGATCTCCAACACACGTTGGGGGTCATGGCTTTTTTCTCACTTTTTCAATCTTGGAACATCTGTTTTGGCTTCACTGGACTTTGCTTCTGCCAGACTACGGGGTGTTAAAAATTAGAGAAACCCAGGGGAAACTAGTTGTTTGTTGCTATACACATTGATTTTCTTTTCAGGAAACAGCTTGGGAACAAACGCCAAGTGCAAGAAAGACCAATTATGGGAGAAAGGCCACCCTGGTGCATGTTAGATCTAAATGCCACGAGTTGTGCAAGACAACAGAGAAAAAACAGGTCAGTTTAATTTAGATACAACAAAATAAATTTAGGAATGTTCTCATTAGCTTAACACCTGTTGTTAGTTAGTAATCATGTTTAACTTTCAAGCCAAACTCGTGTTTATACGTGACCAATTGGGTTTCTGTCACATTTCGCAATAAAGCACAACAGAACTTTAAGGCCAAACAAGCAAAGACATGTTTTTATTCAGTAACTAAGGTCAAAACACAAACCACTTTTGAAGCATTTTGTCTGCTATTTAAGAAATACAACATACTTTATCTTAATGGTTTGTAAAATAAAAAATTATGTAAATGGATTTCAAGTTGCTGGACTGTGCCGGGAGGAGTGCCGGCAGTATGAGTCTGGATTAGCAAGACTGTTGTCCTGTTAAATGCGGTTCTGTTAACCATTTGTAGGAGCAGGGAAACATGCCCAACAGAGATGTATTACCACGGGGCGATGTGTAGCGAAAAGCAGAGATGGAGTGTGAAACAACTTTCTGTTGCTGATTGTAACCAGCAACATGACGTACCTTCATGATGATGAAGGCCATGTGACAAAGCAGTGAATTTAAGCAAAACCATCACATTAAAACCAAACCTTGTATATTTAGATAACCCCCCCCCCCACACCACCTAGGGGGGTTATATCAACAGATATAACCCTCCCATATATCAACAGTCCTGTTCTTCATATGAGAGCATTAGAACGAAGAACCCTTATAGGAGTTAAGGTTGGAGGACTTGTTGATTGACAGTAGATGTTTTCCTGCCCCCAACTTCTAGGGGTCACAAATGTATTGGACATTGGCTATTGGGTTTTGGTTTTCTAAAGGGTAAAGACCAGATAACATCTTTCAAACTCAAATCATTGTAGCATTTGTGCACAAAAACTAAAGTAAGATACAAACCATGAGTGCAAAAATGTGGCCAAGACTAAGAATTATGGAGAGAAAACAGATATGGACAGGGTTCTCATTGGCTAAAGCAGCCCAAAAAGCCAAAGTTTGCGACCAGTGGAGATGGAAGGTGATCCATAACAACAAAACTCTGGACTGAAGATGGTTTAAAGGCATGTCAAGTCAGCTCTCCAAACTCTTTCTTATGTAATCCAAATCCAGAACTTGAGCGACCTGCAATTCGGTTGGGCAATTACTTTTTAGGAGACTGATTTTTTAATTTCAAAGGTCGTATTGTGGGGATTGGACTGTAACACTATAAATAATATCAACTGAGGACATTAGAGTCGTTCCTTGATTAGGAGGTCTTGTCTAGCCGCAATAAAAATCAAGACACCTATTATTTCATAACCTTTCTACGTTGTGTATATTCCGCCATTTATTATCACAAAATGACCACACAAAAAACACGCTATTAAAAAGCACAAAATGACATGAGAATTTAACTGGGAACAACTATTGCAGTTACCCTTTAGCCAACATATTCCAAACTGATGTATCAATAAGCCAAAGTTAACAAAATCTGCTAAAAACATACATGATAAATCAAGACTGTGTCTGTTTTGTTTCTGCCAAGAAAGCAGATCACAAAAAACAGTCAGATAATTTCAGCTTCAAATAAAATGCACACTCTGGATGAGGGGTCAACAAACAAGAGCGGTGTCTTTGAGTGCAGCATGTGATTATGTTTAATGTGCAAGACAGGATATGCCATGTACGATTCACAGGTCTGCTTTGATCGATGCGTGGCTTGAATTACAGAACCTGGATTGAAGAAAGCAATTTGTTTTCTCACTTTGAAGGCAAACATTTTCTACACAGGTGAGGGCCATTCTGACTTTAAGGCCGGATGTGTCAAACCAGTTAGCAACAAGGTAAGAGAGCGTGTGTGTCAGACTGTGATGACGGGTGGCCTTGACAGTTTGTATTTAAACCCTTCTGTAGGGCCTGCATGTGTTTCTTGTCATTTCTCCAGGATAAAAACTGAAGTAAACACGTTGAGGTCCAATGTGCTTCTCAGCGGGGGAGTGGCTGTGGCTCAGGAGGCAGAGAGGTCATCCACCAATCCTGGGCTCTGCAGTTCAATCCACAGCTCCTCCTGTCCACATGTCAATGTGTCCTCAGGCAGGAGAGACGACCCCAAGTCCCTCCCCGTGGGTCAGGAAAGCGCCTTGCATGGCAGCCACTGGCATCAGTGTGTGAGTGTGTGAATGGTTGAATGCAAAAGAACATGTGCTTTATTTGCATAAAAAAGTGTAAAGTTATATCTTATAGACTATATTCATTTATTTTGGGGGCTTTCGTGTCTTTCTAACACATTGCTGCCTTCATTAATGTGTTAAAGCCTTATAGCAGCTTTGTGTCATTCAGACAGGGGTCACTTTTACTTTTATGTTTGTGTATGTCCAAAAGGTCCATGGTACACACGCCATACACATAAAATAATTTTAGTTACTGTTTCAAATATTTTAGTTTTAGAATATTTTTGTGTGATTTGGAAAATAATCTACTGATCATGAAAAGTCAAAACACCACCAAAACACCAAGGCTCAGTTCTTTTCCCTCTGTGCTCTCGCTCCATTTTCTCCCTTTTTCTATTGTCTATTTCAATCAATAACTGGAGTTTCCTCCGATGGTGACTTTAAAATTGATTTTATGATTAGTTGTGCTACCACTTATGTCAAACCGACAGATCCTGCTAACTGTTCAGAAACAAACGTACTGTGTGGTCTGACCTACTTTGAATTTCAATTTTTTTTTTTTTTACTGCAAATTCATTTATTTCAGCTCCCCTCCCCAGCTGTGCAGTGCCGGTCCAAACCCAGTAGAGATTGGGGAGGGTTGCGTAAGGAAGGGCATCCGGCGTAAAAACTGTGCCAAATCAACATGCGGACAATGATCCGCTGTGGCGACCCTGAATGCACGGGATAAGCCGAAAGGACAAAAAAAAAAACAAAAAAAAAACAAGAGTATTAAAAAAAAAAAACAGCATCTTTTTTTTGTTTTTGTTCTGGTATATTGTAATAACTCTGGTTCCTCTCTGTGAATATGACTGCATGCTGTTCAAACTTGTATCTTATTCAAACTTACAATGTTACGAGGTCTGAACTAGTAAGGCTGCCATTGCAACTTTTACAGTGATCAGGGTGGTCATTCAGACATGAAGCCGACACGTTTGGTGGTCTTCAATTCCCTAGAGAGCAGTGCATGTCTGAAAAGGGCTTCACATAAATATGTTTAAAACATGTAAAACAATTAACATTTTTTGACTTTATTTTGCCCCGTTTTAACTTTGTGCACCCTAATGTATCCACAATTCACCAAACTTAAATTTTATAACACACATTTATTTTCAGACAACTACAAGAATTAATACGAGTCATAAATTTGCAGAGAGCGAAAAAAGCCTGTGTTTCCATTTAGTTTGACATCTCCACGTTTTTTGGGACATTGAGTGTGACCAACTGCAAACAAACACAGCCTGGGTTTATTTTGCCTAGGCCCTTTGGAAGTCAAGAGTAATGAGGATTTTGGTTTAGGGGATGAGTTGTGGTTGCCAGTGTTTTGTTGCTCAGTCCACATTACTATAGAGGAGGGACTGGTTTATGTGGTAGCACCTCGGTGCAACCAACTTTTCAGTCCCACATATTTCAAAATATAATGCCTTGGATTTTTCATTGAGGGTTTCATAGTAAGGATGTAAAAAATTGTTGTTTACACATTTGTTTGTGACTATTTCACAGGACATTCCATATTTATCTCCATCCTCTGTTAGTGTTAACAGATAAGGGCTCTTGCACTCGCCGAGATCACAGCAGGAGATCCATTTGTCAAACAGGCAAACCTGATACGGGGTGTCATTGTGCTCCTTTCAACAGTTCCAAACGGTGACACTGCCCCTCCTACTCCCAGGGGACGAGCTTGAACCCCCACCCCGTCCTCATCTCACTGTCATCCCTCATCTCTAAAAGGAGGCTTTGTCACAACGTCTCACTTTGGCAGTTTAACTTGATAGTTACCATTGAGTGCTTGTGGGTGGCAATGGGTACAATTTCCTCTAGCTGGATAATAAACTCCAACAATTACTGGAACCTTCCCATGGTGGCTCCACAGATCCTTTCTCTATTTGCCTGTCCTTCTGTCCTTGATCTCTTGGTTCTCTGTCCATCTATCTTTCTATTATTCAAAACCTATGGTAATCAATCTTTGGTTCCCTCCCACTGCTTCGTGGTGAAGATGGAATATTCCAAGCAGCTCTAACAGCTATGATTTAGTTCTACAGTGTTGCAGCAACCAGGAGCCAAGTGACTCTGTAAGTAATCAAGATGATGACACAAACACATGCAGAGTTGCAAAGTCATGCAAGCTCATACTCTCTATTTATACCACAAGATGCCCTGGCCTTTGCTTAACATCTTTTTCACGCCACGTACACCTACTGGAGCAGACCCTTGTCTTTATGTTTTAGTCCCTGCTGTAAAGCAGTAATGGAAGCTTCCCCGAGGCCATTTCCATTTCACACATTAGACAAGGCAGATGAGAATGATGCTGAATGTTCCTGAAATTGTTTCTGAGTCGACTCCTTCCTCTAGAGCTGGGCCACAGCAGTTAAGCCTGTAATGGATTTAGTAAAGTTTGCTTAATGGGTGGTTTGGATCCCGACAGCCTCCTTTGTTCTCTTTCTGGCTGTCGTAAGTTGGTGAAAAAAAGCACAACTTAATGTACCATAGGGTATTTAAATCCACAGTTGACCATGTATTGCAGCTAAATAAGTGTGTTAATAGAACCAAACTGCTGCCAACAGATCCTTTTTTTATTGGACTGTTGGAGCGGCCACCCAGGTGTTTCTGCACATGTACTAAATGTGTTTGGTTTTAATTTAAAGATGTTCAGTATAACTAATCAATCTTGGAAGTTATTTGTAAAATACGAGCAAGCTGTGGGTGTCTATAGGAGAGGAAATGGCAGAACATAAATAAGGAGTGCTTAACGAGCCAGGTCATGCCACTATATATATATATATATATATATATATATATATATATATATATATATATATATATATATATATATATATATATATATATATATATATATATATAGATATATAGATATATAGATATAGATATAGATATAGATAGATAGATAGATAGATAGATAGAGAGATAGTGCAACCAAATAAAATAGCCTACATTTCCTTACTGCCTTGCAAGTTGTATAAAGCAAATTTTTTGTTAGAATGTGTAATAACTGTTGGCTCTAACCCCTGCGCAAAATGAGGCCCTGGGTGGTGGTCTAGTCATTGTAGTCATTAAATACCTCACCAAATATGTTTTGAGTTGTTAACAAGTTCAGAGTATTTAATAACTTTTGAAATGAATTGTCCCACAGGTCAGAGAAGTGAACTTGTGGATCAGCAGGCCTTGAGCCGAGCTTTCCGCTGCCTCATCTACTCCATTGAAGTGCTCTTTGGCAAGGCCCAGTGGAGCTGCACTGTGGCAGCAGGTCAGGTTGGGGTTGTATTGAGTGACTAGCAGGTGTTAAAGTACTGTATGTAACTAAATGTGATCAGGACCTTCCTGCAAAAGGGAGTCAGCTTCTCAGTGAAATGATCCAGAATAAATAGAGGTGATAAAAAAATTAGACAAAGCTGCAATTAAAATAGAAAGTATTTGACTCAATATTATGATTTTCATACTGTATCTAATAAAATATATAAAACTATGATTGCACTTAGTTAGTTAAAATTACTGTACAGAAAAATCAGAACCATTTAGTCTGTTAAGTAATTATACCAAACATATTCTGACACAAGAAAACAGGCCTGTTTTCCTTGTTTTATATCATACTTAACTGAATACCTTGCTTTTGAAGTATTTCTCATAAGAATAAAAGGATTCGGTGACACATTGACAGTGACTGCATTTTTCATAATTTTTTAAAGAATGATTCCTTGATTTAATCAAGAAAACAACTAACAGATTATTTGATAAAAAATAAAATAAAATAAAATGAATTGGCTGGCACAACTCTATTTTTCCAAAAGGCACATCCACCTTCTATCAGAGGGCTCAGTAACAAACCCCATGTGATCCATACTCAAGCTGTGTGTTAATGGGAAAGGTTTGAAGGGCACACAAGACCATGAACCAGATGCACATCAGAGCCATTTATATCATGGTGTTCTTTCACAAACCATATGCTTCCTCTCCTTTTCTCTCCACCTGCAATCTTCTCAACTCCCCCCGTGCACGCACGCACACACACACACACACACACACACACACACACACACACTAACTCACCCACACTCCCTTGAGGGCGATCCTTTACCAGGCTCCCCTCACTCTCTCTGAGCAGCGTGCTCAATGGGGACCAGGGCATGAATGAACGACCTGGAAATCTCACTGTTTCAAATGACGGGTGTGCGGAAGTGGAGCTGCAAGCAGGCCCATTATGCTTCCCTGGGTTCATTCACTTAATAAATAAAGAGGCGCACACGGGGAGAGGGAGGACAGAGGTATGGCCCCACCCAGGCTGCTCGTCCCACCACCCCCACACCAGGGACTCCACTAACGTGACATCATGTCTCTGTCAGTGAGCAGACTGCATTGTTGTCAGTGACTGGCTCTAACTTTCTGCTTTACCTCTCCCTCCCTTTATCCCTCCCTCTTTTCTTCAGCTCCCCCATGCTCCTTTTTTTTCTTTTTTTCTCCCTCTCTCCCCTTGTCCTTCTCTCTTTTTGTTTTGTTTTCATGAACAACAAAGGGACGCCAGAGTCAAGGCTGGAGCATCCTTCCTGTCTCTGCACATTTAAAAAGACATTTCCCCTCCCACCCATTCCTCCACTTGAATAGACAACACACATACACACACACACACTCAAACCTGCACATACACAAACATAGGGTCTTTGGCTGCTCCCACAGTTTAACATTAGCTTCTAGTTTCCTTTTACAGAAATGCTCATGTGCACACCGTAAAGCAGCCAGCCATGAATACCCCCACTCTCATACACACATCCACCAAAAGCACACACACCACCGCAAAACTCGGCTGCCATCATTTATCCAAGACTCACTGGGAGGTTTTCTCACAGACACTCGAGGTGACGTCCTACTCGCTTCTTGATTAACGGCTACCACCCAGATCCCTTTTCCAAAACTGATAGGGAGTGAGGTCCTGTGTGGGCTGGTTCACTTGTGGAAAACTACCTAAAATGTTCAGATTACAATTTTTGTGTTACATTATATACTGTAGGGCTTTCAATAGTCAGTAGGCCAAGGGAAAAAGTAAAGTTCAACATCAAAGATAATATGGAGCCAAGATTAATGGCATGACCATGAAGTGTCACTGTACCACAGGCACCATGCTGTATTTATAATTCTTGGTGTGTTTTTTGTGTTCTATATGCCTTCTTTTGTTCTCTGTCTGTCTGGAGTGAAAGCCCGAGTCGTTGTGTATCATAAGAGGTCACGGCACTTGTCAAAGGGAGTGATCTGAGGCACTTCCTGCTGTAGGGGTCTGACTGTGTGTGAACTCTGCACAATAAGCAGCCAGTTGTTCCTGAATAAAGGTTAGTGAAAGTATTAGGGTTTCATTTAAAGTGTGACATATTGTTTATGCCAGCTGTAGCATATGGTCAGTATGACACTTCTAATTCAGTAGGTGGAATTTCTTTTCTCACTTTAGTCTCTTTTTTCCATTTTTGAAGAAAATTAGAGACCTTAAGTAGGATAATTATAACTCTTGACTTTGTATGGTGCATTTACTCTCTATTTGAAATCCACCTTCTCAGTTACACAATAAAATGACACATTTAGAGGTTCTGTTGACACCACGTCGTACACAATCAGAAATGACACGATTTGTTTGTCAAGTGAAGCCAAGTAAGAGGTCTATGTCTTGCTGCATGGATGATGTAGTCTTTGACAGGTGAACCAGTCTTTTATCAGAAATTATATCCTATATTTTCAAAACCAATGAACAACTTTGCTTCCCTTAAGACATTTTATGGGATATAGTCAATTGTACACCATACTGAGTATCCATGGTGACTAATACACGATTTTGTGGAACAAATGGCTGCACAGGCAGAGGTGTGTATCTGCTGGGTCATTAATAATACTTCTCATGTATGTGACATTAAAGACATTCACAGACTTACACTTGTCACCCGTTGGCAGAGACTAATGAGACTTGAAACCACCCGTATAATGGAGTTTTCTACGTTGTGTTTGGAAAAAGAGCACAATGAAGTGTTTTTCATACACACGGATCTCTGCATATTATTAATGGGCTTTGGTGTTTTCCTCTAGTAACACTACCCATGCATAACCACACCAAATGACTGCTTTCCTTTCCTTTGGCACAGCATAACTGACAGACTTGATTAGTCTTGATTCAGACACTGCAAGATTATACTGTACAGATATCTGTTTCACATCGTCCTGATAAAGCCCCTTTGGGTATTTAAAGTCAGCTTTCATATTAAGTAACTTCATGTTTAGTACAGTTAGAATTGCTCCAGCGTACAACAAATGTCTTAGCTTTTTGTTGCAGCCTTTGTACCATAGGGAGAGAATTAACTCTGACAAATCACACTGTCAGGATTTCTGCATGCAGCATTTGGAGACCCCAAATGCTGCATGCAGAAATCCTGACAGTGTCAGTGTCATTGTCATCATGGGTGTGCATCGCGTCTAATCGTTTTTGTGGTCATGTTTCAGTTGTTTTTTGTTTTTTTTAATGGATAACAATAAATCAGCCAAGTAGGATACAGTATTGGAGCTTATGTGATTACTATGATTTAAACTCAGAGGATTTAATGTTAATTTTTAGTAATGAATACCACACACAATATCAATATGATAGATTTTTAAAAACAAAGTTGATGTATACCTAAGGGAGGGGGGCTGGGGGGGGATGTCATAGGAAAAACATACTGCTCATAATAGCATAAAGTAATAGCACACTTTGCTCATTGTTTTCCACAAAGCTAATCACATACAGTAAGCGTGAATATTTCATGTCTATTAAAGCCTGTAATCATGCTCAATACTTGCAAGAAACAGCACTTTGATTATGTTTGATCGCTCTACTTTAACTTCACAGTATATATTACTTTCGAAACATCACTATAGGATATAAAGGAAATATATTTTTAACAAAAGCTTGAATAGTTTTAAGTTTCAAATAACTGACTACAGATATTGGTAGTCTGACTCTGGTTTCCAAACACTAATGAGTGATTCAGAAGGGGAATTTCACTTTGGGACTGGGTGTTTTCAAAAGGCTTTGGTATTAATTTATAAGGTGGAGCCCAATCACAACCATTTTGTGTCTTGCTTGCCACTCTCTTTTTGCTTAACAACACATAAACACAATAGATAAATCTTGGGTGAATCAAAGTCTGTGTGGCAGCTTGGCAGGCAGCTGAAATAACACAGCTGTAAAATGCTGCAGACCAGAGCTACTCAGTGATTCAAACAATGATTCAACCATCAGTCAGTGGCAGTCTCACCATCCATAAGTCCTCAGGTGAAATGGGTAGCGCTAAGTGATGACAGTTGTTGCAAGTGACCCCTAATGTTTGAGCGTTTCATCCTGATGTCACGACCTCATTGACCATCAATTGATACACTCGACCAAAGGCCCCTTTTAAAAGCCTCCTCAGGCCATGAGTGACTCCTGAGACCAACGCGCGTTTACTCACCCACCTCTAATTATTATATCAGGTCTCCTGGCTTTTGTTTTGAAGCTCTAAAAGATGTTGTTTTGTGTTTGTTTGATAAATTATGGGTGTCCCATCTGCAAAGAGGGGAAAAAATTACCTAGGATAGAAAATAGAGCAAGCACAATGCTTTCACAATGCTTTTTCCTTCTCCTTTCTCTTACCAAAACTCATGGTGCAACTTGACTCCCCCTCTATTTTAGCTGTGTGTTTATCTAAGTGTCTCCATGGGACAGGCTGATGTGATTCTTTAGTGGACATCCTTTCAGTGTTCCACTATGAGAAAAAAACTGCATTCCCATGCAATTTATTCTTCTCACACAGCCGGCAACAGGGCAATACATACATCACACACACACTCACACAATCACACATCGACATATGTTTATAGGAATAGTAAAGTAAGAATATAAAAGTAATCAATAAAAATGAGATTACAAAAACAGGCAAATAAACAACAATTTGTTAAACATTAAAAAAATATGCCTCTAGAAAACCTTTTTTTCTGAATGTTTATTGGAGTCATAATTAACATTTTGCTGTCATTTCTTCCTCTTGGGATTCAGCACATTGGACAGCTCAATTTTTAATGGCCTGACTTTGGCTCAGTAATAAATCCTCAACATTTGTTCACACATGCACAGGCCTTAAATCCCATGCAATTAATTTCAGTCAGAGAGGCACAAATAAGTTTCTTTAAGTGGCTGTTTTAAAAGTTCTGAAGAATAGCACACATGAAAAGTATTCCAAGATTCCCTCTCCAGACCAGTGAGTTACAACACTAGTGTAAATGCTTCAGTGCTAATTTTGTAAGCAAATACAAAGTTGATGGAGGAAGCCACTAATAGTTCATTTATCAGAGGGAAATTATTTGCATGTCTTTGTCACCACATGGAGGAATGAGCCTGTACGGAGCTCCATTTATATCTGCCTTTTTTTTGTTTACTCCTGTAACTTAATCTGAAGCCTCCGGTGCGATAAGATCAGTGGAAGGGATGGCTTTATATTCCTACGTGACACTGAGGGTATCTCTCAATCGACTGCTGGATGATAAGGAAGACGTGAGTGACAGGGTTTGTGTTGAGGGCCACTATACAAGATTTAGGGCCTGAGGTTTATTGTGGATAACCTCAGTTACATGGTTGAGTTTCAGAGTGTGAGGAGAGGAGAAGAGAAGAGAAGAGAAAAGAGGATGATGCACCACAAGTCACTATTTGATTCTATGTTCTGTGAGGCTGTATTTAGATTCAATGGGGCTTTGAGCTAAATGCTAATGCTGCCAACATGCTGATTAGCAGGGGTGAGCCTTTTATTCACTTTACGGCAACCATGAATGCCTGTAGAAAAAATGTGCCAGTACACCTTTATGATGTTGAGATATTACACGGGATACATTGAAAACAATTGGCACGAGATAAAAGTCAGTGGACTCCTGTAGTAATTAGATCAATCCTCAAGGGAATATAATGTATTACAGCAGATGTAATGCTTTTCTGTTAAGTCAGTATAAGTAATGATCTGACCACAGGGCAACAAGTGACGAGATCATTACTTAAAGCGACTGTCTCCTTCACCACAGTGCAAGAAAGATTTGTCAGGCACAGTCATGGCTCATGTGTTTTTCCACTCAGGGGTGTCATCAGAGCCCCCCCCCCCTGCCCCTCTTAGAGGCTGAGTACCATTTGTAAAAAAGGACACACACACACACACAGTGGTGAGTCAGTGGCACAGCTCAGGTGTGTGTTTGGGGCCCTGGAGTTCAGCCCTTTCGTCTGACTATGAGGAGACACTGAGGTCATTGCACTCAGTATTTCCATTGTGTGATGTTGAGTTACTGGAGTGATACAGTCTTTGTGTCCTTTAAACACTTTGGCAGAGGTCGTTTGCATTAGTCACAACTGCTGAGCAACATTTGGCTGAAAAGACCCAATATTTTAGATGGATTCACCTGCTCCACATCTGAACAGATTATTGGTGTAATAGTATTAATAATAAAAAAACTATATGGACTATTTAACTAATAGGATGCATTAAAATTCATTCTTTTCTTTTTTTCTCAAGAAAATCACTCTGAACTACTCTGATGAGGGATTATTACAGTATTTCCAGAATATCTGGTAAACCTCGTCTCAGAATAATTTGCAATTTTATTTTGTGCATGTGTGGTTATTTAGTGATTCAGCACCAGGATGCCAAAGCCCTGCATCAGCACTTCCCCTCTTGTCCATGACAGAGGGGTTTTCCCCAAAATGCAATGGGCAAATGAACCAAATTAACAAGCATTAAAACAGGAAAATTATATCCAATGTGGCAACTACAGTAAGAACTGTGGGCACCGTTAATGCCTGTCTTCATTGTTTATACCTAAAACAGCTGCTCCGCTGAGCACACCGCATGTTATTCAAGACAAAGCTGGATTCCATGGTGCCTTTCACTAATATCACAATATCACTTGTCCGCATATGGTAATTGACTACATGTATGCTCCATCTGCTTTCGTGTGAGTTGGACTTTGTCCTAGAACAAAATCCCTGACGGAGCTCAGAAAGGTAAACCGATCTCATCCTCTGAATAATAATACATTATACGACAACCACCACAGAGAAACAAGAGCTCCTTGTCCAAATCTCACTCTGCAAATCAAATAACTGTTTTCACCGATTCACTTGGTGTAAAATTACCCTTACCCAACACTTCTGACTGTCATCTACCAGACCCAAGAACCCATCACCCTAATCATGGACATACACATCATCATAATGTTATAAGTAGGCTCTTGAACAGGCATGAAGCTGCAAATGAAAACAGGTAGAAGGCCTCAACATTTACCCTTAATTTGTTCAAAAAGCTTCCATTCCCATCTGCCTTCCTTGTTATCTTGGGTTTCACCTGTGGATGCAGGGGACAGTGATGTCCTTGTTTGATTCTAATTATGGTCCTCACCTCAAATGTTTCCCTCTGGGAACTTCCCTACTTTCCTCCTCCTTCAGGGGGCCAAGCACACACTCTGGCTGACTCATTAACTGTCAAGGAAAATTAAGACAAGCCAGAGCTGTCTGAGAAGGTGAAGCTCCACTGGAGTCTCACTGGTGACTCTCTCTGTCAAATGTCTTATCTTCTCTGGCATGTGGAAGTGTCTCCTCGGGCCCGTTGACTGCCGACAGATCAGTGAGCTCACCCAGATGCTAGACGGTGAGCAGGGTTGTGTATGTGCATGTATTATTTTTAAAATGCCTAAAATGGGGTTACCAAGCTGATCCGTGATCTGTACTGACAAATGTAGCCCTCCGAAATGTTTGGAGTTACACTGTTTCTCGTCTAAGACAAATAAGGTTGTAACACCAAAGGATGCAACTCAAAACACATGTCTCAGCAGCCTTTTCCTTTTTCATTCTTCTGGCAGGTCTAGGAAGGAGGCAAACCACATCCTTATTTATTCTGTTCTGATAGATTTCTTTCCATTAAAGCCTTTCATCACTTTGCACATTGATAAGAAATGGATGGCTGGATGTACCAGCTCAGTATGGATCAGTATCACAAATGGATCAGATAAGCACAAACAAAGCATTTTGCTCAGAAGGATAATTATACAGTCATCTAATACTTCCTCTTCTTCTGCATCCTCTTACGCACTGCTGCAGCAATGAATGATTCCGCATGAGTAGGACTTTCCTTCTGCCACTTCAAATTGGCTTAAATGTCAACAGAGGAAACAAAGGCAATTCGCCATACTAAAGGTCAACTCAATCAAGCACGTTTAACTCTTCGACCAGAAGCACAAAAGGGTTTTTTTGTGTGTAGTGGGAGCAGTAATTTAGTGGTGGGCTTCTGCCCTCCTGTGGTCAGCACAGCAACTCCTGTTCAGGTTTTCTGTTCTTTTATTCTGTGGCAAAAAACGCAAAGACAAAGATCCCTGGGTTGTATTTGGCTTAAACACTTCCCCTTGCTTTGAGTTATCCAATTTGTAGGTACAAATAAGCCTTTTGTGACTTGTCACAGTAGGAAAAGCACAGGTTTATCTTATTAAAGTAATAATGGCTGACTTCCTTTCAGCTGCTTTAGTTTCAGGGTCCTGGTGTTGTGTGTCCAGGCTCACTGTCACACTGTCATGACTTACAGTGTAGGGAACTGAGTGTAACACCTGGTAGATTGTAGTGGTGTGGATTAGTGTGTCAATGTCCATTTCATCTATCTGTTTCATTATATTTAAGAATCTACATTTTCATGAAAACTGGGCATCCTTAACAAAAATGTATAGCATGCCTTAAAACATGGTCCTTGAATCAAAGTGATGTTTCAAAGGTCGAGAATGGTTTTATTTCTCAGTTTTGTTCCTCCTGTTCGGCATTTGTTTTGAATGACAACCACATTTTTATGCCACGTGATGTTGATGTATTATGTTATTTTATGGTAATCTGTTTTAAAATGGATGTTTCCCTGTTGCTTTTTATTGGTTGGATATTTTTACTGAATACCTAGTTTGAATTTCCTGCTTGATGTTGGACCTGTCACACCACATAATCCAAACTGAGGATAGCTTACAGCTGTTTCCTTTGGAATTACATGTTATATTAGTTGGTGCTGCTGCCTACGAATGAATATAATCTGCAATTTCTGTGGTTGTCTTATTGTTGCCTGATGAATTTCAGTATATGATGGAAAAGTCACAGCAGTTGAGCCACAAGGAAAGGCAGTATGCAGAGGTTTACCAGCTGAAATTGTCCTGGCTGTTCAGATTTCTATCAAAATACTCACGTCACTCAGATGAGATCCAGAATTGCTGGCCCTATGTGTCACCAGTGCTTTAATATGTCCAAGAGGGCCTATGATATGGATAATAGATTTTCTACATTAGAAGCTTGGATAATTTTGTTCACTGTGAACACTGGTGAAGCATGAAACCACACACAGAGGAGCATGCAAAAGCTGCTCTTTCAACTACGGCCAAAATTTTTCCATGGAGGGTTGTCTTTCTCTCAGCACAGTATTTTCCAGGGAAACATGTTTTTGCCCACGTTAAAACAAAGCTGTTGATTATTTTAATTTGTGGGTTGGTTTGTTGATTGGTGAACTGATTCAAATTCTGATTTAGGTCACATACAACAAATTTTCCATTATGTAATACCCACCTACTAAAAGGGAGTGTGGAAGGATTTTGTGGATAATATGTTACACTGCCTGTCACAGAAAAGCGTTTTCTAGATTTTAATTAACAACCACATTACAAATGATCAAATACAATATCCTAAATCTCACTGAGGCTTTTCCTTGAGAATTGGCTAAAATCCTGGTTTTAGATGGGTGAGTTAAGATCCATTAGGTCATGCCTGAATGTGTTGGATTTGCACTGTGTGTGTCCACCTCTTTAAACGTCTGCTCCTATTTATTTATTTTTTTTGCACAGGTCATTTTGAAATCATGGTAATTGAGAGAGGAAAGAGGGAGGTGGGAATAACAATACAGAAACATCCATTGGTCTTTTTCATTTTAAATGTTGGCAATGAAAAACAAACGTCAGCAGTTTCATGGTATAGCTGAGGGTGCTGAAGATGACAACGGTGTTGATGCAAAACAAACAGGACAAATATTTAACTGGTTCACATATTATACTGTAGTTACAGCTGAAAATTACATTTGGGAACTTGTCATTGGCAAACATCTGACTAAAAATAATCAAGATGACAGCTTTGTCTCGGGTTGCAATATTTCTTGTATAGTCGCAGAAAACCCAGAAGGAACACTGAGGTTTAGGTGAGAATATGCCTCAGCAGGTCACTTATTAGAGTTTTGCCATCTAAACCAAAATGAGTTTTCCTTGTTAAGGACCTGTAAATTACCATTTTAACCTAAGGTCTGTTGGGGTCCCAGATAGAACAAATAAAACAAACTACTGTGCTATATGCACAGATGTGCCCCATCGCACTCATGGCTTCAGCAATATTGACACTTGTGTCACATACACACAATCAGTGCTATGACAAAATGAAGTTTGTATCAAGTGCATTTGAAATGAATGAGGGGGCCAAAACATTAGAACCAACTCTGAATTTAAAGCACTCCACCAACCACTATGAATAGAGTGTGGAACTAGGATTCTTTTTTTATTAGGGTGGCACCTTTGTGGCTCTTGAGGTAACAAGGTAAAAGTGTTAAACTGCTAAAGGTATCACTTTTTTGTGTTGGGAATTTGTTGGACTAACTAGGACCAAACAAGCATGTTCCTGTTGCGGAGATGGTGAAGCCTGCAACACAGTCAATTTTAGTTTGCAAAGTTCTATAAGGCTCCTTTCATCTAAACTCATTTAGTTGCATAAAAAGTTTTTGATTTAGGAGAAACTAAATCTAGGAAATTGCACAATTGAGCGAATGTGAAAACCCTTCAGTTCCTGAATTGTTTGTGGACAACAAGTACAAGTTCTGCACAATGGTAGGATTTGACCCAGGACAGATGTTTCTGCAGGGTGGATGGCCTTAATTACCGTTGATGTAACATTAGAGGCTCTGTTGCACAGTTCTGTCTGAGTCTTTTGTGTAGTCTGATACTTCCAGAGGTGGGGAGATGTTTTCTTTCAAACAGACAATAAAACAAAGCACATGACACTGGCATCAGACAGCAAAGATTGACTTGATGACAGTGGACCGGGAGAGTGCCGGGGCTGAATATCATGTACAGTAAATTACCTCTGCAAAGAGCTTAAAAAAACCAGATCTGTTTTTGTTGGACTTTGTAGTATAGCATCCCCGTTTCATCTCCTTGTCATTAAAATGCCTGAGACTTGATTAAATGGAAACCAATGATGCTCGTTCAGGTCGACGGCAGAGATCCTCTAGTTAAAAATCAAAGCACAATCAAGCTAAAGTGCTTCACCAGAAGAAACAATCTCAGGGAAACAAAGCATAAACACACTGATTCACTACACTTTATAAAACGTGACTGTGTGTTTTTTTTGTTTTTTTAGGTCAAACAAGAACTGTCATAGGAAAGACTCATAAGACAAATCCCTTTATTGAACATCTTCAAAGGATTTGCTTCTATTCATCACAAACACATTCCTCAGCACCATCATAGTCATCACTGATGATGATTGCCAAGTAAAGAGAATTTTAGGCAGCTCTGTTATTTTATTTGATTCCACTATTGCTCATGGTTTGGGCTTTGCACACTCCCTTGCCAGCAACTTCAAAAGCGGCTCCTTTGTAGGTTGCAACACACTGGCCGTCTGTGCGTAGATCTGGCTGAACCTGCTCCCACACTTTCTTTTTGGGGTTCAGCTCTTTGTCTGGTTCACCTGCAATCAGATGTCATATTGATGCATTGGAACATATTTTGTGAATTTTGAGTGGTATATTATCTACTTGTACAACCTACTCAAACTTTTTTTTTAAATCTATTAATTCTATGAAATGTTGATAGATTACTTTAAACTGTACTTCATAGTTGTTAATATTAACGCTACATTGATCTATATAATAGATTCCATTACAATTTGAGAGCAAATGACCAATAATACATTTATGATTCAGGCCAAGTGTCATTTTATTTCACCCCCTGGATTATGATCATTCTAACTCTCTATCATGTTCCATGACAACATTAGCCTTTTAAAACTGCCATTTGTTAGCTGTAATTCAAAACATCTCAACTGAAATTCTCAGAACTAGAATATGCATCTAGGGAAAACAATTAAGGGAGGTTCTCATTTCACGATGGCTTTGTTTTTGATGCTGCTTCGAGTTTGTGAAAATTCATAGCCGGAACTGGCTGGCTTCCGTCTGGAGTCAACGTTTGCCTCTCTGCACGGCCATCTCAATGTTTGAGGACACAAATGTGTTTCATATCCCGAGGCTACAATTTCTGCCTGGTTTACAACCCAAGAGTGGCAACAATCAGTTTAGATCGGAAGCGTGAAAGAGGTTTTGATGAGCAACTTGTGCACATTCTTAAGTTCAAGCAGAAGTACTGGGCCTCATTAGCTGGGGAAATGTGGCAATTACAAATGCATACTTACACCAGCAGGGGATTGGCTGTAATTGAACCTATACTATATTGCAGAAAAAAACTTGTTTCACCTCTTATTTTATATACATGTACTTTAAAACAGCCAATTTTTACCTTTATAAACAACAAGTAATTTGACAATTTGTAAGACAATCCTTTCCTTTCTTCTTTTGTTCCCATTTTCTCTTGAACCATGTTTTTGTAGAGAATGGTTCGAATAAGACTCTTTCTAATGCAGTATTCACAGAAAATATTCAGGCCAAATGGATCCTTCATGAATCAAACAGCTTTTGGAGTGGCTGGGACATGTGTACGGCAGGGATGAAAGCCTCGGCTGATGCAGCTTGGCTGTGGGAACTTGGGAACGCACATCCACCTTCATCATGTCCCACTTTTTTGAAAGAAAAGTCCAAATTTGGTTATTGTTCTTAGAAGATTATGTGTATAATAAGACCAATACACTTTTTTTAAGTCAGTTTTAGAAGCATGCTGAACTGTTATTGAGGCTTTCTTTAAATTGCAGACCACAGTCATTATAGGTTGTGTCTGCAATATCTCTCAGGAGAGATGGTGACTGTTGACCATCTAGTTAATGTGTTAATTGATCAGAATGGGATTCACATGCTGTTTTCAAACTCATGTTCATTAACTGAACCTAACAGGTCAGTTAAGAGACTCTTAGTTTAAAAAACAAGCAGGTTGCCTTCCTATCAATGAGCACTGATTGGCCTGTCAAACAAGCCGTCACGGGCCATTTAGCCACCACCAAACACCACTAAGAAGATCTTAAATGAGAGATTTCACTTGGCTCCGCACTTAATGCAACGCAATAAGTGTCATTAAAAGAATTAATGTTGTGACTGTTTTCTTGTTTCTGGGAGAAGTTTCAATAACATCATTCATTACCCAATGACAATAGCATTTTGTGGATACTAGTTCGAAAATGTACTCATAATTATCAGTCAGTCACTCTATGATGAGGAGGCAATCCTAGTGCCTGTTTGTCTGAATATGGTTCTAAAATCTATTTCTAATTCTGACAATCGATTTTAGTTTTTGACATGTACACTGCAATGATGAGGGTAATGGTACCTGGAAATCCCTGGAAAGTAACTCTGTCCCCTGGTACTGCCCCACTCGGAGGATCAAGGATTTCCACCTTGTCGGGTGAGCTGGCACACATGACCATAGCTTGGGACACCACTCCTCTCATCTTGGCTGGCTTCAGGTTGCATAGCAGCACTGCCATACGGTTCTGCATCTGCACAGGAAACACAAGTTCATAAACATTTTTAATGTCCACATGGCTCAGACAATAAAGAATAGAAACTAAAAAAATACCTTCAACCATGCAGTCTGTTTTAGTACAGGTACTGTAATTATAATCTCCAAATTTAAAATCATTGTATTCAGGGGTTTATGGTTCCTTTGACTTGTTTTATAAACCAAAAAGAAAGAACAGGAAAACTCTGTGGCCGACCAACATTTAAAAAGACGACCAGAGGCAGTTCTGCCAAAAGCCGAAGAGACATCCAGCATCTAATGAGATGATGTATAACAGCTCTTAGAAAGTAATCATACCTTTCTTTGAAAAGAATCCTTTAAGAAATTGCTAAATAAATCTAAAATTATTTATTTTGCTTTGACAGGATTGTGGTGGTACTTTTCATTTTTCTTCTCTTGACACTTTTGGCCAGCTGTTCTGTAACAGTATTTACAAACTAGACTGTTCAGCTAGAGCAATATTTCATGTGTGTACTGTCGACACGTCCTAACATTTATTTTATAATTAGTCTGTCTCAGACTTGCATTTCTGCATGGTTCCTTTACTTTAACTACACAAATGTAAGGCCATAAAAAAACATTATGTATCCTCTCAGACATTTCTCTCCTGTTTGCTTGAGACAAAGACTTCATAACTTATAAATAAGGCAGTTACGAAAAGTCAAATACAATTTGATTTAAGATGTATTGCCTCTGAGAAATGGACTGTCACAGAGACGAAAGCAGCTAAGGGCTTTGCCTTTCTGACTGCAGTCAGAGAGCACGTAATAAGGCTGTGCTACTAAACATCATTGTTACAACACAGTCAACTATATTCAGGAGCTAAAAACTGTCTGTGTGCATGGAGAGACTGTTGTCACATAATTTCAGCAGGGACACAACTGATCATTTAAATGATGCACATGAAATAGAGAAATTAAATATACAAAGGATTCTTGTCTACAGACTTGGCAATACTTTTGGACATAAAGTAACTGGTGCTCATCAGTATGATGAAATTGGACACAGATTATTTTTCCTCAGGAGCAAATTTTGGACAGAGAACAGGGAAAACAGAGAACTGACGCTTTATATTTCTTACCAAACAAACATAAACTAACTTCATAAAGTTTTAAGCATCTTGATAATAATAATCTAAGAGATTCCTGTGCGGTAGCACTGGATGACTTGACAAAGCTCCCCTCCACTTTTGTTAGTCAGACTAAGGCTGTACCTGGTCCAGAGGTATGTGCTTTACTAGCCCGCTGACAACCATCCTTGGTGAAGCTTCCCCCACATCCACCTGTTCCACATAGAGACTGTCGGCATCTGGATGCTTCTCAGCTGTGATTATACGGCCGATACGCATATCCAAACGAGACACATCCACCTTAGCATCTTCTTGACTTGGAGCTGCCGCCTTCTTCTCTGCCTTCTCTCCTCCTGAGAGCAAAGAAAATAAATAAATAAATAAATAAAAAATACAGTTGCACAGATAGTATACAAAAACACTCCTGTCAATTTCATGCTGAGGTGCATTAAATTTGGCCAATATTAAATAAATT
Organism: Channa argus; assembly: GCF_033026475.1. Lineage (NCBI taxonomy): Eukaryota > Metazoa > Chordata > Actinopteri > Anabantiformes > Channidae > Channa > Channa argus. The sequence continues at coordinate 12,429,172 of NC_090199.1, forward strand.
TGGAGATTCCCTTTAGTTGCATGTGTTAAGGAAACATTTGCTAAAGACAGGCATCTGTGAGAGTTTTCATGATTAATACTAAATGTGCATGATCTTTTTTTTAAGCAATGAGAATATTTCAACCTCCTGGTATCTTTTACAAGGGATAGAAAAAAAAAACATAGTTAAAACAATACTGGGCATCTGTCTGGAATCTGATTTAATTTCCTCCCATAAATGAAAACAAAGCCAACCAATGACAAGCCTCAGGGTTGCATGTGTTTCATGTGACCCATAAGTAAAAAAAATTAAATTAAGCAAAAGACAATTACTTTTCTACCTCTTCCAAGAATGAGTTACATACCTTTACTAAATGACAATACCAGTGCCCAATCTAGCTAAAAGTCATCCAGTGACAAAGCAGAATAAGAGGTGCTTCTTTCCAAGGACACAAACTACCTTTCAGTGAATCGCCAGATTTGCTTACATACATTCATTTCAATGCATTGTGCTGATCACATAATCACACAGTATCATTCCTCTGAGCCCACACCAGCTCTGAAGAAGTTGAATTCTAACTTTATTTTCCTGCTGTGATGACAGTAACATTACCAGGACTCCACAGAGATTACACATGGGTGTATAGACTAACAAGAAGGACAATGTAGATGAAGTGAGATCACACCTCTATACAATGTGAGACAATATTTAGCATTTGGCGTGTAATGGTTCTGAAACAGAGATCGAAATCCCTGACGTTTTTGAAAGCCTGGAAATCCCTCTGCTCTTGTCATGAGAGAACCAATGACCTTTCTTTGTGGGCAGACCCAACCTAGAGAAAGTAATGCGGCTATTGAGAAGGCGTAAGCTGACAGTCTGGAAGCGCTAGACATATCAGTGCATCTTGTTAGACTTGTGGTGTTTGGTGCTTCACCAACAAAATTACAACAGCATAAACACATCCAGCACTAATTATACAATTCTGTAAATATCTGAGTGATTCAGGGCTAATTGCTAAAAATGTATTTGCAGGAATTCTCCTGTGTGGTATTCTAAATTCTTACTCAATCCATTATACAAGGAGGCTGCCTTACAAATGTGACTTATAAATCAGTGTTCACTAAGCATCTTTGTACTGAAGCTCAGACATCTTTCAATCATTATGAGCCAGATACTGCTGCCTTATATCCATTAACACGTGTTATTTGAAATTCTAATGGAAACACGAGTTTGAAAAACTGGATTCTAAACAGAAACCCATTAATGAAGGCTGAATAAATCACTCAGTGGGAAGGGATGAGTGTCTACTTTTATGGCTTTAACATGTTCCCTGATAACAAGTTCAATTTGAAATACATGCCACAAATGTTGCTATATTGTGCCTGAATGAACCTAAATTAACCTTAAATTGTTATTGGAGGTGGAAAACTTCAAAGGATCAACTATCAAAAAATCAGTGTGCTATTTTTTCCTCTAGCTGTTACCCTTTTTCTCTGGCTTCTTCTTTTTACTCTCATCTTTAGGAGAGGGGCTCTGGACAGCAGCAACAGCAGGAGCAGCAGGGGAGACAGGGGTGGCTGAATCCGAGGTCTTGGGAGGGGTGGGCTTGGAGCTGCACTCAACACCGGTTGCACTTGATGGCATGATCACCTCTTGCACTGAGGGGAAGGACATAGAGAATAAAAAATTGAGTCTTCTTTAATGTCATGTGAATAAAAGGGCAGACACAAGCATATTTACACTGCCATGAAACAGAGATTATTTAAACTAAAAGGGCAGAAGCCACACTACTTTTTGTAATCTCTTTTCAGACACAGAGCTGGCTGCATCAACATAATAAAATGGAATGGTGCCGAGGGAGCTTTATTTACACACCCAGTGGGAGGACTGTTCTCCTGATGCAAACAGTTTTGATGGGAAAATGACACACTGCCCACGTTGATGGAAACAAGGAAATGGAGCCATAAAGCAGGGAACAATGTCCTACAATAACTCTCCTGAAAAAACATAACCCCTCATTTTAGGCGCCTGATGTTTAAGTTCCTACAAAGTCTAGTGCCTGTGTCTGACAAACATTGGTCTGTAGGCACACCACCATCACCATAATGCGTTTAATTACCTTAATTCTATGTTAGGAGCTGAAACCAAGACCTTTCCAGTTTACCTTGGAATTAAGAGCAATAACCTCTTAAACTCTTGACATTCCTCTTAACATTAATTTTACATCTACAGAAAAAAAATGTACTGTAATAGCACATATATGGCTACTACAATGAAAAAGAGAAGAAAGATTCAACCTCAAGATGCTGTGTCTTTTTTATCTTCACCATTGTGTCAAATTAATTTTTATCCAAATGTCTGTGAATTTCTTCAACCTGACATATTTGGAATATTAAGACACACTGGACTTTGACAATTAAGTAAACCTGCACTTTAATATTGTAAAATTGAAAAACCTCCAGAGAATTATCATTTAAATACGCAGTCCTCCTCAATTTTAAATACTTCTTTTAGCTTAGTTTGGTTTTTGAGTTTGTAAACTCCACTCTCATCAACCGTCAAAAGCTCCAGTAAAATCCAGTAGGGCAGACACTATCTGCCCAGCACCCAAAAGAGCAAAACTGGATGAGACCAAATTTAAGCAAAAAAAACCAAAACATTTGTGTGGTTTCCCCATAAATGGTATATAAATGGTATCTAAAGGCATTGAAACAATTATACTAAATAGTTTGTTTTTCTTATCTCAGTGATAAAATCAGCAAAGCAGATTGGCATTTATTTCACAAGGGCTCATATTTACCCATGATTTGATGAAGCTATTTATGCCACCTTAAAGCCATTGAAAGAAACCACAAAAGTAAAAATCACAATTAGCAATTAGCCAAGTCAAAGTAGAATACGTGGAAAAGTATCCCCATCCCAGGTTTATTGGAACATGTTCAATGTTCCTACACCAACATAGTACATTTTTTGATAGAGGTAAATTTCTTATTTCTCCCATTCCCTCTTTATTCCTGTAGTGTCTTTCTGGAAAACATTAAATGTGTGTTAATGATCGGAGCTGTTTACCCTTGAACGTCAACGTATGTCAGATGCACAAAGCTGACAGTCTGACTGAGCTCATCACTCTAACGGGATTCTTGAAATGCTATGTTTGCTTATAATAAAAAACAAGACAACCAAAAAGATCTGGTAATAATGTTCTGAGGCGAGAATACACAAGATGTTATCACTGATAGTGGAAACTAAATATTTCTCTAATGAGGAACAACTGACATCAAATGTCAAGCACAACCACTTTTAGAGCTAAATATAAAAGGATAACAACATCAAGGCAAACAAACATTTCATCTGGAAGCCAAACTCAACTTACCTCCCCTCTTCTTCTCTTTTTCCAGCAGCTGTTTTTTCAGGACCTCAATGTCATTCTTCAATTTGGCATTCTCCACCATCAGTTTCTTCTCTTCTCTTACACTGGCCTGGACGACTGCAACGAGACAGATTCTTGTTACCACTCAGCACAGGAATTAAATTTCAACTTCCCACAGGACATTTTAAGAACTGCTTCTTGACTGGTACAAATGTGCTATCAATTAAGATATGTGAAATCAATATTTTGTGCGTCATGGGATTAAAGTAGTAAAAGGTAATACAGAAATTATTGTTTATTACAACTATATTAAATACAATATGGGATTTATGTATTTTCAAACCAAATTGTGAACACACATATTAATAACTGAGGAATTTAACTTTAATTGACTTGCTAGAGGTGGAGTTTCACACATCTAACCTCTGTCTAGACTAAATAAAATCTAAACCTTATATTCATGGACTGAAATGACATAGCGCTTTTACAATGTACCTCTTATTCACTGATGGGCACACACACCCTCGTGGCAGTTCCCATGCGAGGCGCTTTAATAACCATGGGGAGCAAATGGGTTTTAGTGTCTTGCTCATGGACACTTGGACAGGATCAGTGATGGAGTAAACCACCAACCCTGGCATTATTGGAGGAGCCACAGCCTCCCAACTTTATAATTCTCTGTAAAACTGTAAGCCTAAATATACTCGGTGTGCTTGTATCTAGGTGTACACTTTGCTTATTATGGCTTGGCCCTATCGCTAAAAAAATAATCCTTTGTACATTTGTTTTAGTCTGTGGTGTCCTCCCTTACTGGCTTTCTCCTTCAGCAGCTGGACTTGCTGTTTGAGGTACTCGATGAGCTGGTCCGCCTCCGCTGCTCGCTGCTCCAGCCTCAACAAAGGATTGTAACTTGACATCTTGACCAAGCAGCGAGCCAGAATCCTAAAAGACAGATGACCATCAAATCACCGTATACTCAGGCTGCACCGTATACCAAAACGATCATATGCATACATTTTGGGTGTTTTCATGTGCGTTTTATTTTGTTTTGTTTTAAATGGCGAGTCTTGTGTAGCAAATAACTCGCAGATACTTTATTCCAAAAGGGCTTACAAGTGAGGTACGAAGCAAAAAAAATATAGCTAATCAATAAGAGCACTTCATAAGTAAATACTAGAAGAGAAATTGTTTCATTTTTGTCAGATTTAAGTGTGAGATATGGAAAAATACAGATTGGTGGTGTTCAATTAGGAAAGTGATGTTAAGTTGCCTACTGTAGGTAAGTGTTAACCAGCTATTTGACTAAATACTTAATATTTCGTATTCCTTGTTTTTGCTGGACATCAACTTGCGTGACACCAACAATGTAAAAAGAAATGGTATTTATTACAAGTGCCAAGCAGCCGAACATCTACAAAAGATGCATGTTTGGAGTTACGAGGTTTGCATTCCAGTACAACTCCACCACAAAGTATAGCCTTCAAACTGACCACAGAGCAGAGTTGACTTCTTTCTGACAGTCTCAACAACAACAAAAAAAAGCTAAAAATAGTAATTTCAGCGAGGGAAATATGTGTTGCATTAGATTGTTCAGGTGTTTCCTATTTTATGTAATATTACACAATATAATGGTGTGTCAACATGTAAACTGCTTCATTATTAAATACTCTGTATTCCTAGATCAACAATAGGGCATTCTGGATGCCAAATTCTTGATGCCAGAAAAAACAATCACATTCTGATGTTTTCCATTATATGCAGCACAGCCTCTGAATGTTTTAATCCACGTGCTAATGAGGATTTTATGACTTTCATACTTTGGCCGGTTCCCCAAAACATCTTACTCTAACCTTTGTTCGCAATGCATGTTCAGCGATAGTTTAAGTGTTGATTTTTATAAAAATGACTTTTATAAAAAATGGCTGCAAAGGCCTAGATAAGATCCAAGTTAACAGAAATTAATTCTTTTTGTATTTACCTTCCCTAAGAAACAACTTATGAAGTAACATTCACATGTTGTAATACAAGCATCACATTACGTCCAAAGGTATTCAGCTGGAAACCAGTTTGGGGTAATGTTCCTGTATCATATTGAGCTTAGCAAATTGCTTGTTGAAGAAAGAGGAAAAGAAGGATTTTTACAGGCCAAGGCATAGAGAAGAAAACTTCTTACATATATTATAGGGAGGCAGTGGAAAACAACAGCTGGCCCCAGATGAAAACAAAATGTTGGGGGATGAGGAAATTAGAAACACAAAAGAGCTGGAGTTGATAAAATCAAGGATCAAAGCATTGTTTTTTGAGAAACTGAATTGATTTAAACAGGGCCAGTGGTGGAGTAATAACAAGAGCCACAAAAAGGCTGATCTCATTTGGATAACCTCTGAAAATAGGTCTTGGGCTAAAGAATGATCTGCAGCATAAATACATTAAGGGTTCATTAAAGCTTTGGATTTTAGATGGAAATATCCAAATATGTATAAGGTAAAATGGTGTGGAGTGCCATGTTAGGCCTTTCACCTGCCTAATTTGCCAGTCTTCACTGTTCGAAAATCAAAACATAAATTTAGTAAGTAAAGTGCACTGTGCAGAGGGTATTGGGTGTTTAACTTGCAGAAGGCCGCAGACTATTTCTGTTCTTATGAGTCTCCTAAAATTAGACAGGACTGTTTTTTCATCATACATAATACTCTAGTCATTTCAAAACAGTTCACACAAACACTTTATGTCCAGATACATTAAAAAAAAAATGTCTAAGATAATACTGTAGACCTTGTACATGGGCTACATAGGCAGTTTAATTTAAATCGGTGAATCTTTTACATTTGGCCACCAGCTTTCTCTGGCATGGGGGGAATAGGAGTGTTTCCTCTTTTAGTTTTTTCCCACGGTAAAAGCACTATACTGTAGGAAGACATTTCCCTACCATAATGATAGAAAACAGTGCAGAATGCCAGCACCACCTGAAGGCATTTGAAGGACCTACATGTTTTAATTAAACAGACATTTAGTCATAAGCACCAGACTGCACTTGTTTTCTCATGAGACATTTCATAAGATAAAACAGTGGGATGTATAAACGTTCTTCACTTTTGCACTTTACAATACACAAAATAGCCAGTATCTGAATGGATTTGAAAAAGGTAACAGGCAAGTAACTATTAATAAGCTATACACATAGGCAACTTCAAATCAGTCCAAATATCACAAACAATACAGGCGACCTGACATTTAGTTGACATTATGGTAATGCTAAAAAAAAAACTAAAAAAAAACTATTGTGCTCACATGATTAATGCTGAATTTCTTAGGTTTCCTAAAGTTTTTAGGTTATATAGACCTAGATAATTACCTTATTTTACAAATTGTTGGTCAGATTATTAAAAGGATTGTTAATAAAAACAGCATATCACATCACATAAGATTTTGTTAACATACAAAAGTTTTAAAGATGGAAAGATGATTAAATAATTAAGTCAATCGATCCCTGACAGAAAATTGAGGGTTTTCATATTAACTGTATCAAATATGATTGCTTTTACATATATACAACACATATACATAAATACTCAAAACAAAACCAATCTGGCCCTAGTTCAGTAAAACCTGAGGTTACTGCTTCCTGGAGTTAGACAATAAACACTAAATCACAGATTCATTTACAAATTTAGAATGATCAGATAAAGTTTTTTATAATTTGCGTTGCTTAATACTTGATACAGACTGGTCAACAATATGAATTGTTTATCTGATATGATATGTCTATGTCTAATCTATATGATTATCTGACTTATTATCAATTAGGTACATCAGCCAGCTATTAGTCGGTGTTCAGCAACCACACTGGGACAAGAATATTGACTTCACTTTCGGCTAACTTTGCTATATCCAGCAGCGGTAGGCTAGAGTTACCGACAGCTTACAATTTAAATGACGTTATAGCCATAGTGAATTATAGTAGTAACAAACAGAGGCTTAAACTTACATGAAACAGCAAACCCCAACACGTTTCTTGGAATGCTGGGGTACTGACAGCCGCTCTCGCTATCCAGATCAGTTAGCGTTAGCTAATAGACAGGCAGCTAGAAGGTAACCTAAAGATTCAGGCCCCTCGCGTGTAGATCTCCTTATCTTCTGGACTCAAAGGTAGACGTGTAAATGTTACGGTCATATGTTCTATTGATCACATTCGCTTACGGCAGTGTAAGGAGGCAATGGCATCTGCCTGTATGTAATTACTATAAAAATAATAAAATAAGCCTTCAACAAAAAATACATTTTAGTTCAAAAATAAATTTGTTGGGATTTTAAAAAACTTTTACACTAGGCTTAGATTCTACAACCGTAGTTTTATTTTTAAAAAGTGATTTTTTTTTTGTGCATTACTATGTCGCACAAAAATAACGTCGTAGATCACGTTCCCTCAGCTGTTCCCATCACGTCGCAGAGGCAGGAAAGGAATTCATTAAAAACATTTTTTAGTAATAATTCCAAGTTCATTCAGTCAACATGGCTGTACAATCTTCCCATTAAACGTGAGTACATCACAATATATTTCGCATGTAATGAACATTATACTGTTGAATTCGGCATTTCACAACTTTGCTATTTAACCTTACAAATAGTGGGTTTAACTGCAGCATAAATGTACAGGAAACAGTTTCCCTGTTCCTCAAGTAGCTTTAATGTTAATCTCAAAGCTATGGTGTGAAGATGCTGTACTATTACAGTGTTACTGTGGTCTATTGATAACCATTTTGTTTTGCTTAATTCCCTGGCTAACATTGAACGGAATACCGTTGCTAACATTATGCAACACTGAATATCAGAAGGTTCCTCTCAGTTGTAGCTATAATATCATTCGTTTGTATATTACGCTGACGACGTTTGCTCTCCATCAGTTTTTCCAGGTAGTGGCAAAATGAAGCCCCTCAAAGATGCCCAGCTGGGGGCCTTTACCTTTTTTGCCTCAGCTCTTCCTCATGATGTCTGTGGGAGCAATGGCCTCCCACTCACCCCCAACTCCATCAAAATCTTGGGACGTTTCCAGCTCCTTAAGACCATCACACATCCCAGGCTCTGCCAGTATGTGGACATATCCAGAGGGAAACATGGTAAGACTTTTAGGTCCACCACTGTTGTGTATGCGATCCTTCAATTTTAGTAGCTGTTTCCTTAAATATACAGTATGTTCTCTCATTAGTCTTATGTGACACCACCAAATCTCTGAATTTGAATATTCAAAATAGGATACAAATGAGTGGTTTTAGTGGATTTGTATTAACTGCTGATAGTAGTCCTGTTTCTTTCTGTTTTATCAATTAGCGTAGTTCGTGTTGTGGAATGCACGTTTGCTGTGCTGTGCCTGTCGGTTGTCAACAGCTTTGGATTCACGAAAGGTGGACGCAATAACATTGTGCTGGATTACAGCAAAATTAAGCCCAACAGAATGTTATTATGTTCATCTCTTGTTACAAACATTCAGCTAAGTTACTGGAGATTATACTAGCAAAACTACCTAAAAACAGTCCCTTAAGTGAACTATAAAACTTATTGCATTGAATTGTAAAAGCAATTACATTATTTTAAAATTCCAATACATCAATAAATTTAATTGCGACTTCATCCCATATTATTCTTCTAAAAATTTCTACCCAGCAACCCTGCTTAATTATGCCGATCAATACACACTTACGCATTCTTAACAAATATCAATATACATTTTTCTAACATTTTTCTACATTTTTCTCTTTACTTGGGTTTTTCATAGAACGCCTAATTGTTGTTGCTGAACATTATGAAAGCAGCTTAAGTGATTTCCTAAAACAAGGGAAGACTGTCAGGTGAGATTATCATTCTAATACTTTCATGAATTACTTAGCAGTAATTATAGTACATGTAATGAACCCAGAGTTGTCTTATTTCTTTACTTTATTGGTTAACACTTACTTTTACTTTTCATTTGTTGTTAAATTATATTGAATGTGAGGTGCAGGCACATGTTTTGCATAAACCTTGCCATCTACTGGCCAAGGTTAGGTTTGCATAATAACAACAGTTTCCAATAGAAGTGTTGAAAATGTCACTATCTGTGCCTCAACAAAGTTTGACCCTTTTTTCTTTGTGTTAGTCCAGAGAAGGTGTTGCAGATAGCCTATGAGGTCCTCGAGGGTCTGGAGTTTATGAACCAGCATGGTATGGTTCACAGAGCCCTCAGCACACATAATGTGCTCATGGACTGCAAGGTATTGTTTACAAAAAATGAAGATGTTTAATGAATGTCTTGGGAAAAGGAAATGAAATGAAACAATTACCTAAATGAAAAAACTGTCACTCTAAAATATTTTTTTTTCTTTGTAGGGGAATGTCAAGCTGGCAAAGTTTGGGCTTTATCACATGACTGATCATGGGGCTGATGTAGATTTTCCCATTGGGTACATCTTACTCCTCATTTATCAGACAGAAAGATCCATTAGTGTTTTTCTGGAAGTTTTCAACTCGTAGGTCTTAGCAATGTGAGCAGTCTGTTCAGGGTCAAAGGTTTACTTGTGTCTGTTTGTAGTTAGTCAAGTCATAAAAAGACAATTGACCATAACATTGATGCATATTGGCCCATCTCTTTTCATACAAACCAGGTTTTGGAGAAACAAACCAGCCTTCTGGTCAAAGAACTGTAACTGATCCTTTGACTTTTATCCTAATCCAAAGGCCTTTGTGTTCAATGAAGTATCTCTGTGTAATATCCTCTGTCAGACTGAAAAGAGAAATAATGGCATATGCCTGTGATTTTAATGAAACATCTGCTGGGAAAATGCAATAAAATGCAACTGTCAAACATCTATGCTGATTGTTTATAGGATTAAAATGATCATAAATAACACAAAATGCCAGAAATGTTATACAAATTATGGCTTTACACTGTTATTTTATATAGTTATTGTGCAGCCTGAAAATTATAATGTATGTATTTCTTTATAAGGAATATTTTTAAAAGGACATCATAGGCCATAACTGTTGAATCAGCAAAGGTACTGTGGGGGGAGTACTGGGTACTGGGGGGAACTAGGTATCAACAAAAAGTGTTTTTGAAAGGCTGACAGAGTAATCAACTTTCTGGTCTTGACCTCAGATACCCATCATACCTTGCTCCAGAAGTGATTGCTCAGGGCTCTTTTCACCCTACTGACCCCTCCCATGATGAAGCTCCTTTGCCCTCAGGACCCAAGACGGATGTCTGGTCACTTGGGATGTTGCTCTTTGAGTTGTGTGCTGTAAGAGTTTTTTTTTATAAACCTCTCAATAGAAAAATAAGACATTCATCCTAAATTTATTTTACGTTATTTGCCTAAATGTTATGTTTTCCTCATAATCCTCTGTTAAACTTTTTCAGGGCAGACGACTGCTGCAGAATATTGATATAACTGCAAGACTGAAATTCATTCTAACCTTGGGTAAGTGTAAAGGGCGTAATTATTTTAAGTACTGAGCAACATGCACTTAAGCTCAGTTTGGCTTATTCTCAGGTTGCATGGATGACATTGTCACTGTCCTTGCTGAAGAACATGGGTGCCTGGATACAATAAAGGTAGAGTCAAAACCATTGCTTGCCTTATCAAAAAAATAATTTATAGTTGAAGATACTTAACAATGGATTATCATTTTAAAGAAATGAATTATTCAAGGTTTAAATGTGACCTTTCTGTATTGTATAGCCAATAAAATTGTTTTTACAGGACCTGCCTGAGAATGTCCTTGAGTTATTAAGGAAATGCCTGACCTTTCTTCCATCCAAGAGGTAAATACACTGTTGGTTGGATATCATATCCTGTGGCAGGACATTGACCGTTTAGTTTTCAAACTACTTTAGTTATGCGTCTTATGTAGTAGTCTTGCAGCACGACACGTACGTAAGAGAGGAGTCCAGCATGCTAAGTCCAGCAAGTGAAATGAACGCAAAATAAACAGATGACAGTTATTAGCTGACACTGCCATGAACAGCTTTTATGGCTTTTTATTGCAAAAGCTTTTATATTATAATTTCTCACTTTTTAACAAGTTATATTGTAGCTTAAGGAACACTTAGCATAGAATGGAAAGTTTGTTTTGCTTTTTAACCCTTAAGTCTATGTGTGTATGCTCCAGGCTGACCCCTGCAGAGCTTTTGGGAGATCCTGTTTTCAATGGGGTCTCTTGCCTCTACAAGCCCTTCCAAAAGCCTGTTAGCCTTTTCTCCTCTTCACTGCGCTGTGCACATTTGGAACTTCCAGAGGACATCAATGAACTTTGCAAAGGTCTGCCTATAATGCACGAAACTGTACTGTAAATACAAACTTAAAGACATTTACTGATCTACGATACAAAACTTACTTAAAAAAAAAAGTAAAGCTAAATTTATAATAAGATGTAATGATTTTACGATGTGTTACATCTTAAAATATTATTTATCTAATCATTTTTCTTATGTTTGTTAAGGTATAGTTTTATCTAAAAGTGGGTTGATTGAATGTGTGTGTGTGTGTGTGTGTGTGTTTGTGTGTGTGTGTGTGTGCGCGCGCACTGTTAGACGATGATGAAGACTACCTGTCGGAGCGGGCCATAGACGAGGTATACCATCTGTGGTGCCTGGCTGGGGGAGACCTGGAGAAGGAACTGACCAATAAGGAGATCATACGATCCAAACCACCAATCTGCACACTGCCCAAGTACATCACACACATAACTAAACAAATGGCACTACTGTTGGATGCATTTGCTAGTTGAGGTCATGTGGACATATGGTAAAATATGTCTTTCTTTTTCTGTCTTTGTTTTTGATTGTAGCGTAGTCCTGGAAGATGGTGAGTCGTTTGGCCAAGGAAGGGATCGGAGTTTCTTGCTAGATGACACTACAGTGACTCTATCACTGTGCCAACTCAGAAATGTAAGACCTAAAACCTAAAAAGACCTAAAAAGTGTGCATGTACACTGTTGTGTAAATTCAAATTGTGTGTGTAAGGTGAGGAATTAGCGTTTTCTGCATCTCAACTAATTAAAGCTGCTGGGTGAGTTACTTCACTGAGTATTGGATGAATGGAAAAGTCAAACTGTTTGGATATTCTGTTAGTCACTTTACAGAATATTTGATGTGCCCTGGGCTTTGGCATACCTTTGGATTTTGGATACAAGACATTTGTAGACATGCCTATGGTAGTTTGTCATTTCTTTCAGTGGCAGTCTTAAATCTAATTATCAAATTTGAATCCTCCTCACACCCCTCAGAAGCTCTTTATCACAATGTACTACACTAGGAAAGGCAAACTTGAACAACACAGCATTCATTAACTTTGAAATTATTTGCATCAGTAAATGCTTATTTATTACAAAACTTTGTGCCATGAATGAGTAGTAAAGTTTGTGAAATGTGCCCTTGCTTATGAGCACAAAAATGGGTTCCAAACACAGTTCACTTCATGAGTCTGGGTGCTGGTTTGAAAAAGCAGCTGACTAACAGAACCTTATTTTTGAATGCACATTACTTTTAACATGACTTCCTCTGCCTTTTCCAGAGGCTGAAGGATGTAGCAGGAGAAGCCTATTACCCTCTACTGGAAGATGAGTAAGCAATTTCCATCCTGAAGCTACTGCTGTCGTCCTCTCCTACCTTGTCACTATTTTTCACATCTTTTTTCACACCAGACATTTATTCTGGATTGGGTAATGCCCTTTACTTCTCCCTCCTTCAGACAGTCAAGTTTGCCCCAGTCCAACAGCAGCAATGAGCTGTCGTCCACCGTCACGCTGCCACTCATCATCCGCGAGAGAGACACCGAGTACCAACTCATCCGCATCATCCTCTTTGACAGACTGCTCAAGGTCTGGGCTCCATACAAAGTCATTCACACACATGTATACACTTTTAAGTCACAAAAATAAGGACATGGCAAGCTAAAGTTTCTAGTGCCATAACCTGGTTGTTTCAATTAAAATATTTTGGGAAATGAAGCTGGGTAATATACAGGTAATCTATTTTGAATGTTTTGTGACTCCAGGCCTATCCTTACAAGAAGAACTTGGTGTGGAAAGAGGCCAGAGTGGATATCCCACCTCTTGTTCGAGGTCTGGCTTGGGCTGCTCTGCTAGGCATCGAGGTACAAGACAACTTTTGGTCTTCCTCTTGAAGAAAACTGCATCTATTTTTGTTGTTATTGTTTTGTGTGGTAATGTATGATTCTTTTTTTACAGGGAGACATTAAAGCCAAGTATGAGAGCATAGACAAGGACACTCCTATACCGACTGACAGACAGGTAACGTGTATGCTTTAAAACCTGCAGTAAAATGGTGACTCTCGTGACACTTTTAAAAGGAAAATCTGTCCTGTGTTTTTGATGGATATTTATAGATTGAGGTGGACATCCCACGTTGCCACCAGTATGATGAGCTGCTGTCATCTCCTCAGGGCCACATCAAGTTCAGGCGTGTGTTGAAAGCCTGGGTGGTGTCCCACCCTGACCTAGTCTACTGGCAGGGTCAGTCACTCCTCTTGTTTTGATTTTGTTTTTGTTTTTTTGTTTTTTTTATTTACATGATTTCGTTTGTAATTATCATGACATAACACTAGATGGTAGTAACATTGCATCTTGTATACTCCCTACCTTGCCCTCAGGGACAAATACAGTGTCCCCCGAAAGAATTGAAACAGCAACAGCTAATTCATTATTTTGGCTGAACACTAAAGCCATTTGGGTTTGAGGTCAAAGTATGAGGCATAAGTTCAGAATTTCAGCTTTTATTGAATGATATATCTGCCCACATATGTCTAACAACAGAAAACAAATTGGGCCACCTGATTAAAACGTTTTTTATCTTTATGACACATTTTTAAGTGAGCACAAGTATTGGAATATGTATCTGAAAGGGCGTTCTTGTAATGCAGGTGTGTGCTGTGAGATTGTCTCTTCAAACCATATATTCTAAATGACTGTTGATGTTGATATAATAGGCCAGCAAAGAGAGACAACAGGAGCTTATGACAAAAGCATGAAAACCTATTGTCTGCCACTTTGCAGAGAAAAGCATCAAAACTTATAGGGGAAGCTTCATCGTGAATCCAGATGATAGTCCCAAACATGCTGCCAAGTCCATAAAGGACTTTCAGAAGAATCAGAGGAGTAAAGTGGAAGATTTTAGACTGGTCAAGTCAATTACCAGCCCTTAAATGTATTGAACACGCATTTCAGCTGCTTTAGAGAAGTCTGAAGACAGAAATCCCCCAAAACAAACAACAGCTGAAGAAGTGTGCAGTTAAAGCTTGGAAAAGTATATTGAAAGAAGAAACCAACAATTTGGTGATGTCAGTGAGTTATAGGCTTGTATTGAAACAAGGGATTTTCCACCAAATATTATGTTTTAAATACTTTATCTTACTTTGAAACCATCCAATCCAATACATTTTAATACTAAAATGTGGGTGGTCTGATACAAAAGGTACTATGGTCTATATTTAAGATTTTTAGATTTGAATCACATAAATTACAAGCTGGAACTTGTATCTTATATCCTCCCAATAATTTTAAGAGTACTGTGCAGTACATGGCCCAAGTGCAAATGTCTATTATGAGCAATTTTTGTTTTGTTCCATTTCAGGGTTGGATTCACTTTGTGCTCCATTTCTTTACTTGAATTTCAACAATGAAGGTTAACTATTTTGATCTTATAATCATCTTCTGAGAAAGCTCATTATTTTCACTGCAGTGCATTTTTATATCTACATTGCTTCCTTGTTTTGGCTTTCTTTCATTCACATATCATATTCTTCACAGCCCTGGCATATGCCTGCATGTCTGCCTTCATCCCCAAATACTTGTACAACTTTTTCCTGAAGGACAACTCTCATGTCATCCAAGGTAAGGTATACAAGAATTATTACTTGTAATACTGTGCAAAACACAGATGATCAGTCTATGCAATACAACACTGTGATCCTAAAAGCACATTTTTTGTTCCTCTTAATTGGAATATAAATTAGATACTCTACATCATTTTCCACTTCTACTTTAGGCATCCAGTTAATGTAGTCAACTGCCACTGCAAGTTAAGTAATAAGTATTAAACATGGTCAGAGCATTCGACTAAGTTCAAAAACAAATTATCATTGGCGGGCACAGAGCATCAGGCCGTCAGCTCAATGTTGATTAAATTTCGGCTCCATGTTGTTCCTAAGCTGTGAAAACTAATTTTAGTCTGTCTTAATGGAGTTTGCAGCTGAGTCACATCATTTGGAGATAGGGAAACAAATGAAACTGCTAAAGCCTGCAGACAAATGTCACAAGCAATTCCTACGTGACTGATAAACAGCTATACCACACACCTCTTGAACTATGTGGTGAATTTGGCTATTATCATTTCCTACCGCTGCCAGATCCCCTGGGAGTTAGCTACTGTTTATCTGTTTAGTCAGAGCCCTTTGTCTGACTTACAGGGTGATGAATGATGGTAAGGCTGCATAAGTTTCCATTCACAATGTACAGTTGGTTTCCAAAGTTGCAGTGGATCAGCAGTCTACCTCCAACAATTTGGTTAAAAAAACAGTCATATTCTTTGCACTGTTTTTCCACGATTTCTTTGGCACAAAGTAACCAATTATTCCACAAAAGTATCAGATCTTATCCCGTCCTGTGCTGTTTGCTCAAAAGTGCAAAACCTAAATTGAAATGTGCGTGAACAAACACTTTTGTGTGTGTTTCAGAGTACTTGACTGTCTTCTCCCAAATGATCGCCTTCCATGACCCAGAGCTCAGCAACCATCTAAATGAGATCGGCTTCATCCCGGATGTAAGTTACAAAGAGTGCAACTGTTCTGACACACTGACAACAACATACTGTAGTGGAGGACAAAATACATAAAATTTGTCTTTCATTGCTAGTTTATCTTCAACAAGAAGTCAAAGACAGAAAGAAGCCATTTCTGTTTCTGATTCCACACAAGTCGCAAAGGAAATGGCCTTCCATATTTCATCATATATCTTTTCATTGTCATTGAGATTTTTTGTTTCACATCTTCCTTTCCAGAATTTGTTGCCAGGGTCATGTTCTCCCTCTAGTCCACTGGTAATGATTTATACAGCGACTGTCTGGCAAGCACATTTAATGGTGGTCGCCTGCCAGGCTTACCTTATTTCTCTTACTTTGTGCCACCTCTTCCTGTCCTTCGCTTAACTTCTTAAAGCTCTGCTCAGACAGTGACAAGGTTAAAGTCTGCCCTGTCTCTCTGGGGCTTCGGTTAGTGCTGATGAATGTGTCACCTGTGAACCGGTCTCTAGGACATTAGCCAATGAAAAGTGGGGTCCTTATCACAGGGGAGTCAGGGATTTAAGTCTCCTTCTCCTCCCCCTTCTTCTCCTCCTCTGCCTCCTTGTACTCTCAGAAACAGCAGCTACTGCTGTGTTGTGCTGCAGATGAAACTGTGCTTGTTAATAATGATAATTTTAGCTGTGTTTAAAAAAATGATTGAGGGCGCAGGTAAAAGGTCTGTCATACAAACATTGTTTATAGGTGTTAGAGCATTTTTTTATACAAAGCCTGACTTGAAGAGATTTCTCATTGTGATTCATATTTTGCTCCTATACTCGTCACGAAAAGCACGCTCCCATAACTTGGGGCTTGATGGTTACACAGTACTACTAGCATTGACTTGCCTTTCAAAAAATACTTTGTTTTTATTGTTAAGCCAGCATAATATTAGAATAAGCTTTGTTGATACAGCTTTCATGTTTGATGTCAATACCAATAATTAGACTTTACAGACTCTAAATCCCATTTTAGAACATCTGTGAACTTCTGAGATCAAAGACAAACTTTTTTTTAACTAAAGCAATAAATCCATCAGTCCTAAAAGCTGAATGTCACTGCAGTGTGGATAAAATGTATTTCTTTTGTATGTAATATAGCTGTCCTAATATAGTTTTCATGAAAAAAATATTATGTGTAAGCGAACAAATTTAAAAGTAATCTTTGAAATGTTGTGGCATTCAATGTCTCACCACCATTACCACCATAGGCAGAGAATCAGATTGCACATAGCCAGATCTAATTATTAATGTGGCCACATCTCTTCTCTTGGGTCTGCCATTTACACCTACACTAATCCAATCTGGCTGGAGTTGTAGTCCAGCTGCCGACCTGTTGAAATTAAGGCTGAGACTCACAGTGCAGTGGCTCTGTCTCCTGCTCATCACTCCTGGGCACAGAAGAGGTCCACTGAACAGTCACCAGCTCCCCTGCAATTACCTATCAATTAACTGGCTGAAATAAGCTCCAGGATTTTAGCAAGGTCTGTTCCAGACCCTTTTCTGCCAAATACTACTGAGCCCTAGCAACAGTGCCCAGCGATTGGCAGGTGTTAGAACAGGTGGTTAATGGAGTGTGTGTTTGTGAGTGTGGGGGGGTGGGTGGGAAGAGAGGGAGTGTGTTGGTATGTGAGTATGAATGTAGTCTTTAATTTCAATTTTCTGCATTTCTTCCTGGGAAAGTGTGGAATGTGTAGAGTGAAGAAGGAGAGAGATGAAGGAGGGATGACAAGATTGGTATATGGAGATTCATTGTTAGCTTTCTCCCTACTGACTAATAACCAGACTCAGCAGTTTGCTGTTTATTGCCATTGCTGTTTGTGATAGGCTATTGAGATGTGCAGCCATGTGTGCTGCTTTTCCTAAAGACAGGAATCTCTCTTGTGAGAAAGAAGTTCATTATTTTTATTCAACATAGTAAATGTTTATACAAATTAATTCTGCATTATCTCATATTATATCTTTTTCTTTCCTTTTATCTTGCAGCTTTATGCAATTCCATGGTTCCTGACTATGTTTACACGTAAGTAGATGTTTTCGTACTCACATTGCGGATATGATGTGGCACAGAGCTTAATCCAAAACTTTCAGGGGATATTTTGAATATGCTTCAATTAAAGCATCAATAAAAAGAGACAGAAAAGGTCACTAGCCCCAGTATGGACAAGTTCTGCGGGTTTTTTCTGTGTTCACGGTGACCTTTATTCAAGCTACTAATTAATTCCAGGCCTGAAGGAAAAATACTTGACTGCTTAGTCCTACTCTACATAAGACTTTTGGCATCACATTTTTTTAATCATCATTTTGTATTTATTTGTGTAAATTTCAAATTCCTAACACAAAGCTGAAAAGGCAGCTGTTCAGAGCAGTGTTTCTCCTCCATATGGCATCAGTGAATGGAATTTGCTTATTTCCATTCCTCAGTTGGTCTGAAAGAGGATCCCAGTAACAGATGCATGGCCCAAGTTTTGCTTTACTACTTGCATATGCAAAAAAGAAACTTTAAAATTAGTCATAGAATCTGTCCATTCGTTTTCTTACAGCACTTGTCCTGTTCAGAGTCATGGGGGGCTGGAGCCTGTCTCAGCTGTCATAGCGTGAGAGGTACACCCTGGACAGCTAACAAGTCTATCTTAGGGCCAACACAGAGAGACATACACAGACAAAGAACCATTCACAACTATGGGCAATTTAGTCGAAACCTAAAAATGCATTTCTGTGGATTGTGGGAGGAAACCAGAGTACTTGGAGGAAACCCACATAAGCATGGGGATAACATGCAAACATGCAAAGGTGGATTCAAAAGCGTTTAAATAAATTTGCTAACAGCAACGACCAGAGTTGTTTCAGTGGAACTTTAAGAACATCGTGTTAGCACTCCTAGGTAAATCCTCTTAATGCCGCACTTAGGGTAAATGTTGCAAGTATTTCTGCAGCACATTTTTATGTAGTGGAGTATTTTTATAAATTAGTATTTTGACTTACCTAAAGAAATGATCGTTTAGCCCTGTAAACTAACTAGCTTATAAAGCTGTATCATCTGAGAATGCTCTTTAGTCAAATTAGATAAAGTTATTCCCATGTAGTCTAATGGACATGTGATTTTAGTCATGTAGACTTGCGGTGCCTAACAACTTTTTAGGATGCGTTTCTCCAAATTCAAATGAAAGCCAGTATAAAGTTTGGTGAACATCATACTGTTTTTTTTTATTTATTTATTTATTTATTTTAAGCAAAAGTCTTTACTATGCTTATACTATACATATCTGTAGGAAGCATCCCCTCTCTCTGTGACTTTGTGGGTAAACACATGGGCAAAACTGAGCTCATTTACAGGTTTATTATAGCGCTCCCTATGGACCAGTCTGGACCATTATCTGCGTCTAAGTAGTGACTCACCATTAGTGTAGTAAAGTAGAAACACTCAGTTATGCTTGGCTTTTTTTTTTTATGAAATACCGTATATACGCATAGTGCTGGAACGGATGTTATTACACAGCTATTTCAAAAATATTGATTACTTTGTTATGATTTTACAGTCAGCTGAAAAACTATTCTAATCTAACCTGCAGTTTATTTAAAGAGATCTTAGGTAAATATAAAAATGAAATAATACAGATTGGCTGAATCCATAGTTAGGATGAAGCAGACAAAATCAATTTGAGGTGCTTAATTCCAAGATTGAAAACATAAAATAAAGATGGGTTTTACTCTTGCTAGGCATGCTTTTCTTTGCAGACCCCTGAGGGCGACATGAACTTTTAAATTCAAAAGTAGATGTGTTTGTAGAAGTCAAGATTATGAATCCTATCAATTATTTTCTCCAAAAGAAGTTAATTTTTTTTTTCCAACTACCAAATGAGACATAAAAATATAAAATGTTATCATTGGAATCTTTTTGCAGGGCAGTTCATTATGAGCAAATGTACCACTAAGTTTTAAAATGGCAAAACAATGGAAAGAACAGAAAGGTGCATTGATGTCATGGTAGCTTTAGGTTTAGGGTAAAGGGAAAATTTGTCATCCCCCCTACATACAATTTAATTGGGTGCAAACTTAAACCTAAGAAACTTTTAATGCACATTTAACTTTTTAAATATGCACTACTAGGTTTAAGGTCAAGTTTTGTAACCTCCTACATGCAGTTTGAATGTGAGGGGATGCAAAAGTAATGCTAAAATAATGATGCGCATCCAGCTATCATGAATGTTCTGTTGGTGTCAGTAACAAAGTTCGTCAAGAAGTGTGTAAAAACGTTAATAGTAAAATAATGAAAATTAGAGTAGTGCAAAAGTTTTATTTGAAAATTAGCTTTAAATGATTTCTGATGAAGGGACATTTGTACGTGGTAATTGTGCACTAAATATTATGTAAATAAAAACATAAAATCTTTGTATTACTCTTTTTGCCTTTCTTGAATTGAGAGAATGCAAATTTTGCACCCAACCCAATATACAGTCTATACTACACTGGAATTGTAGATGGGAAGCAAAAAGCACCTAGCCCATGTAGTACCTGCTGGTACAAAGGTATTGTAAAATGAAAATAATTAATAATTTTTATTTTACATTTTGTTTTTAGGTGTTGCATGCCAAGTTCACTGAATATTTGATTATCTTGGCTAGATGCTTTCAGATTTCATGCTATTGTGCAAAATAAGAAAATGCTTATATTTAGTCTACTTTGTATTTTTTGCTTTCCACCAGCCAGGTTCTAAAGAATTTGATTAGTCAATATGTAGTATATTAACCTAAATATCAAAAGCGTATTCTTCCACTTTCTCTCATTTATGAGAGGTGTATAAAGGATTTATTTTGGCTGACATTGCTTGGCTCAGCGTGCAGTTTGTCAGTTGATGGCAGCATTTCACTTTTATCTCTGCACTGAGCACAGTTAGAGCTGGAATATTAGCATATTAACAGGGGTTACATTTAATTTTTACAAATTAAATACCTGTGATTAACCTCTGTATCTTCTAGGTGCAGCCACATGTTAACGCACAGTTGTCTGAAGACCTTTCTGCCATCTTGATATAATTTTAGCTTGTTGCATAAAAACTTTGTTAATTTGCAGACTCTTACAAATGGAACATAAACTATATAGCTAAATTAATCTGGATGCACTCCATCCATTGATTTGATGTGAACTTTGTGCTTCACAGTTGGACATTTGATTCTACAGTTAAACACACACACCAGAGACCACTCCTGGGGTGGTGAGTGTGAGGTCTGACCCTTTTACCCCTTATCCTCCCCCTGAGGCAGTGTGTAAGTCCAGTATTCAGGAGGGGTGCCCCTCTGACTGCTAATGTCCCCAATCCAATATGAGACAAGGTTGGAAGGGTCATCTTCTATTCTCTCTCTCTCACACACTCACACACTCACACACTCACACACTCACACACACACACACACACACACACACACACACACACACACACACACACACACACACACACACTGCTTGTCACTCACATGCACCAGTCTGCTCAGCAGACTGCTAATGTGGCGCCGACCCTCTGAGGCATTTTTTACCATACCATACTCTCTCAGCCTCCCCCCCGCCCCCCCTACACACACGCTCGCCCATCTCCTACCTAGCATCCACCTTAACAAACCCAGACATGATATAAACAGGCGGTCAGTACTGGTTCTCATACATAAATCTCATCAGGGGAGAAACCTTACCTTCTTAAATACCCAAAGTATTATGAATGAAATAATAATTATGGGATGTATTATCAGGATGTGGTTTTATTTGGCTCTAAATAACATTTTGGTTACTTTAAAGCTTCTCAGCCCCCTGATGTTCTTCCTGTCATTTTCCCATAGCACCCACCTAAAAACATTTTCCCAGCTGCCTCCCCCACATCAAATATTCCTCCAGGCAACCTTGCCAATACACAGTTTTGTTTAGTGAGATTCCCATTTTAAAGCCATAGAGCCATGTTAAGCAAATGTGTTATGCACATGCAAATCATACTCATTATGTACTGATTCTCCATTTCTCACAGAGTGTATGTCTCACGCATGCTATTGTCCCCCTTGCAATATCCTTTTGTGCATCCCTTGAGGGATTTGTCTTTTCAGCCACTGTTGCATTCAGTCATTTTGGAAAATCATTCCTTTGTTGTGTCTATTTCTGTACCCGCCATATAGATGTGTTTCCACTGCACAAGATCTTCCACCTGTGGGACACCCTGCTGTTGGGTAACTCCTCTTTCCCCTTCTGTATTGGTGTGGCCATACTGCAGCAGCTCAGGGACCGTCTCTTAGCAAACGGCTTCAATGAATGCATCCTACTTTTCTCTGACTTACCAGGTGAGGAAAAAAAATCAAGTTTCCCCAAACATGACTGAAAGGCCATCCATCTATTTCAGCAAATTACATTTAGAAGAGGCTTTGTTTTATTCCTTGGAGTACTGATGTGTGCTAATGTGTCTGAATTAATGATGTCCTTAAAGCAGGCAGCTCTCCACTCATACACAGACATACTCCCTCCTTGATGTGTTCGAGTTGTGTCATTCTCTGCTCTGCATCTGTCGAGCAGTCTCCTGCACCCTGGGAGTTGTCTGACACAGAAATCACAACCTTTGTGGTTTTTCAATATATCATCTTCATTTTAAAGCTTGAATCTAGCGTTGCTCTGGGTAGACTGCTAGGTCACAACATTGGTGTTGGTTCCTCAGTGCTATCGAATGTTAACTAGAAGGACGAAGTGTTGCTTTTAAGCTCTGAACTATAAATGCAGGATTGCTCATCCAAAATATGAAAATTAAAAAATAATCAAAGCCAGAGGTTGGTATAGGAATGAACACTGATAGCACTGGAAGAAAAAAATAATAGCTGTAATCCACCATAAGAAATGCCACATTTGTTTTTACACCCTTCACTCTTAACACATAATGACTCTAATTATAGTTGCTTAACCATCACCTAAGTGAGATATCACTGTAGTGTTGAAGTGTGGGAAAAGGGGATATGTGGTGGCAAATTCTGAAATACGTTTTTTTTTTTTACTCTGCAGTATGGTTTTTCATCCCTGCAGGTTTCCATGCAATATACAGTAGGCAGGAGCTACAATTCTGCCACCTTTCTAAATAAAACACAGGTGGAATTCAGTGAGTTACTTCTAAGGACATAGGCTTGATGGAAATTAATATTTATTAGCTTTACTAGGTTTTTCTTACATGTATTTGTTAAGTACTTTAAACAGACTGACTCCTGGTCTAAAAAGTTTTTTAACATGGTAGGCAAACAATGGCACATTGGTATTTTGCTGTTTTTGTCAACTGTATATGTCTCTTAAAGGGAAAAATTCTAAGTCTCTTCTATTCAGTTGCACAAAGCAATGACTTCAGCTAAGTATTGGTGATATAAAATCCGAGAGCAGCATTCATAATCTATATCTTCAGAATACACCTCCCGCCTGAGGGATAGCTCATACCACTTTCTTTTCAAACTGTATTTTCAAATGCTGCTTAGTCCTCTTTTCTAGCTGAAAGGCAGCATGTCATTTGGGTTTTTAAAACAAACAGAGACAGGAACGATTTGTCCAAAGGGATGCTGTAGCACTCTGTAAACTAAGGCCAGGAGCCTCCCCTTCTAGCTAAATTCAGTGTTGCTATAATTCACTGTGTTTTACTGCTTAAGTCCAATAGATTCATGTGATTGAGGCGGAAGGGGAAAGGGGAGCCAGTTCTCCTTATAAAGGAAAAATATGTTGGCCTAGAGCTGCAGTCAGCTTCTTTGGCAAGATTTCCTGAGAGTGGCTGCTTCTGCCAGCCCGTTTCTGTAAATCACTGCCAGGCTCATTATCGCAGCTTGTGTATACCTGGGTAGTTACACTGTAGTATCTGGCAGTCTCTCTGAACTATATTAGGAATGAATTCTGGGATGGAGAGTGACCTCAAACAGGACTTGTTTACTTAAGCTTCCAGCAATGTTCTGGTCCACACTCAAGATAGTTTAAATGTTACAGACTGTTAAATCCATCCAGTACCAAACAGTTCAGCTCAGTATTTATCACCTTATACTTAATGATAGTAATGATCTGACTAAGGTGGCATTATTGGTGTGAAATATTCAGGGGTGTACTTTTTAACTAAGTTATATAATGTTTCTAATAGTCCTTGTCAGCCTTTATTAAAGCAGGGTTTTGGAGGTTACTCTTTAACAACTCTGTCTCACAATATCCATGTAGTTATAAACACACAGACATTCATGCGTGCGGGCACACAAACACACACACACACTGCACAGACTCATAATTATGGTGGATATTCTTTAATTTGTGGCCTGCACCTGCTCCTTTCTGCCATCAGCCATGCAGAATTGATTTCCCCAACAACCAAGGCTAACATTAATTTGTTTCAAAGCATTCACCACATGCTGCACATGCTTGTAACTGCACAAACTGCATGTGTAAAGCCAGGAAAAACATACCTTGTTACTGGCTTATAAAAGAAGTAAAATAGATGGAAGTCTAGCACCTAACACACTCAGTGTAGCACACATTTATGTACATTAAACCAGAAGAATAAAACATTTCTTTTAGCAACCATGATCCAATTAGTTTATTTACATTCAGCCTATTATGCAGTTTACACACCCTGATTTGTACCCTGTAAGTTGGAATTTTTATGCATATCATGACTGAGGTTTTTATCAAATTTAGCCTGGATACGATTATACTTTGTGCTAATGTCTGTATCTGTGCTAAAAGACACAGGACCTGTGCATTTTATGTTTTGACTTTATCTAAGGTTCAGGGATATGTATGAATTTGAAAAATTTGTGTATGAGAAGTATGATGCATAGGTCCGCTTGGCATTTAGTTGTGAAATAAAGCAGTCTGCTCTCTTTCTGTTCCTGTCTGCAAGTGTTGGAATAAAAGTTAACGGTCAAGATAATGTTACAGGACAGTGGCTCTTAAATGATTCAGACACACTCCTCTCTTTCTCTCCTCTTAGGCAATAAATGTGGCCAGTGACAATAATTCTCACTGACAAGCCTATTACACATAACGCTGTGAAGTCTATAGTTGCCAATATTCCAGTAAAACGGAGGAGTCCAGATTTAAGTGAAGTAATAGTGATTGTGAGGTCATGTACAACCGCTGACTCCCCAGATTGTCAGCATGTCCGTTTAGATTTATACTCAGTAACTCATCGCTGTGCATAAAGCTCTTTGATGAAACGTTGCTTCATCTTGACACTCTAGAAGGAGATGAAAACATGGCTTAATTAATGTCAGTAGGTTTTGTGAGCGATATCACACTTAAGTGTATCAAAGTCTAAAGTAAAGTCAAATGGGAACCAGGTAAGACCTGTGCCTCAGCGTTTTGCCTTGAGGCCTGCAATACATCTCCGCCTGCCATTTGTTGGCAATTAATCTCATTTTGTGATTCCCATTTGCTCAGTCCTGTAGCCTCAGGTAATCTATAACTTTCTCTTGTTCTGAGTCTTCATTGATTCAGAATGGACCAGCGTGATTCTCTAGCTGACAGAAACCGTGTGTTTACTGATGATGCAGCGACATTTGCCTTCACGGGACATTAGTGTCTGTCTCAATGAGATGCTCACAGAACCGATGAGCTCTAGTTATAGACATTTAGGTCTGAGAAAAACAATCATGAGCTGCTGAAAGTGCTTTGGGCAACGCTGCTCACAGGGACACCTTTAAAAACTTAAGCACAAAGTGAAGTTGAACATGAACGTTGAAGGTTTGTTGCTTGGAGTGCACAACCAGTTTGGTGTATTTGCATTCTCAGTGGTCTTGCGGAATATTCTATATGTACAGTGTCCTGGCAATGTTGACCTAATTTATTCTTCTTCTCATATTTACTCCAGGAGTTTCACTAAAAGTATACCACTAAGAAAAAATATATTAAATGTCATTGTGATGACATAAATGTGCAAATCTATTCCAGATTTGTTCAACAAACTGTCAAAATGTAATTATTAAAACCTTACCACATAAATCTTTGTTACTACAGAACACAAACACAGATTTTCTGAATGCTTCCAGTGTGCATTCAACCCAGTCAGTAGACACACTGAAATTGTTTAATTGAATTTATTGTTGCGTCTTTGCAGATTAATTTGCAGTAATTAATTCTGTTACCTTGGCTACAATATTCATTTAGACAATATCTTGGGAGTAATGTTGCTGTCTTCCAGTGTTCCAAGTGTTTATAGCCATAGTTGTGGCCTCACCAAGAATCAGTTTGCATGAACATTTTTTTGGCAGGAGCTTAAGGTAGTGCAGCAGTTAGTCCTGTTGCCTCACAGGTAGAAGGTCCAAAGTTTGAACCCACTGCTGCTTAGGGTTCTGTGTAGAGGACAGCACTCAAGACCCGACCAACCCCACCAGATGTTACGAATGTCATCATTATTTATGCTTTTTTAGTATTATTGCATTTATTTGATAGGTCCAAGTGGACAGGCAGAAAGGAAATGTAGGAGAAGTGAGTTGGTGTGACATGCAGCATACGTCTATAGCTGGACGCTAGGGTGGAATGATGACATGCACTATAACCATTCAGCTGCTGCTGCATGCTTCAAGAGGCTCTTTTTAATTCAGTAAATTCCCAGCCCTATTTTCTTTTCCCTTGGCACACCTGTTCAATTCCACAAAGCTCCCAGGTTGCTCTTATCTAATTGTCTTATTCTACTATTTGTGGCAAAGTCACAGACCACAATCAAGACCTCTACATAATTACTAAAATGTAATTTTGGTACACTAAATAGAAAAATAGCTTCATAACAGAATTGGCTGCCATGGAATACCCAGCTGAGCCCAGGGCTTGTTAAAGCCACTATCAATCTCTTCCTCATCCCTGCCTCTTTTAGCAGGAGGACAGAATGCATGCACCATTTTTCGCCCCAGGGAAGGAAAATGTGTCTCCCTGCACTGCCTGTGAGCATGTCCGTTAGGAATCTCAGACCACCGGTGTGTTTTTCAGTGGAATGAAACTTGTAACTGAATCTGTGAGGTTCTAGCAAATGGGAGCTGACAACCCCTTAACCTGGAGCCACTAATTTCACATGTGCTTGGTTTAGGTGCAGGTCATACCGAGGGGTGCTCATTAACCAGACCTGTTTGTATCCACAAAAAGGGGACTGAAAGAGAGTGGCTGTCAGTGTGAAAGAGTGTGAAGGAAAGAATTCCTAATTTACCCAAATCCTCGGCTAATCCAGTGAGCCCCTGGTCCCTAATCCTCTATATTCTAACGTGAGAAGCAGAAGGATGAATGGTGCTAGAGGGCCATTAGAGGGAAGAGAAGGAGTTTTGCTTTGCACTAAAAACTACCGTAATTGTGGGACAGTTATCCTATGGAGCTCCTTTTGGATGGCTACTTAATACTGCTTATGGTAAAAAAAAAAAATGCTAATGTCAGTCTTCTTTTTCTGCAAAACAAACCTCCAACACTACATTTACATAAACTCCTATATTTTGTATCTGATTCAAGGGAGGAAATAACAATATTTTTTATGGTAATGCTTTTCAATGGTTTATTCCTACTTTTTTTTCCCATTCATTCATATGATGCAGTTTATATTTTCAATGGTAATTTATAGTCTGTAACTAAAAGTAAAAGTTTTATGTGAAATGTTGTTATGAGGTTGACAAATAGAAGAATCGTCTTTATTATACCAATGTGTGTTATAATGATCAGGTTGATTTACAGGATGTAGTGACAAAGTGACGAGGGAGGGAGAGGGAGTGAGAGAGAGGGAGAGGGGTCACAGCATTAACAAACACTATCTGGTGGTTTTATGTCATTAAATAAAAGATTTTATGAGGATTTGACATGGCTTATTTTGCTAATAATTTAATAGAGCTTGTATTTTTTACTTATTTCAGCAACAGTTTTCAAAATTACAACTGTTTAAAAGAAATGAAGAAATACATTAAGAACCACTCCATTTATCATTTTCATAATTTTCTCATGTTCTTTTTGTTGTGCAGAAATTGACATTGAGCGGTGTGTTCGTGAATCTATCAACCTTTTCTGCTGGACTCCAAAGAGCGCTACATACCGACAACATGCACAGCCTCCAAAGGTTGTTAATGACAACGGCTTTGGAAAAACGGGAACATATTACTCATCTGACTATCAGGACATGCCCAAGACAGACCTGGTCAGTTTTAATCATCACACAATCTCACACACACACAAACACTGCACACTTTCAGGAATTGGAGATCAAATTTGAAATGAAGAATCTCTGCTTTTCAAAGTCGTGAACTTAGTCTGAACTTACTCATCATGAGTTGCAGAATAAACAGTGACAACCATAGTCACTGTCATCAGGAAGTCATCGTATCACTTTTGAGGTCCTAACATGACTAAAAGGAAAGTGGAAGTGAAGGGAAGTATCGATGGTCTTTATTACAATATCATAATAATGTCAGTGTCATATCTTCAAATGTCAATTAATTAATTGCTCTTATATCACACTTCAAACGTTTTTTATAATAAGGTAGAACTCCCCAAGATCAATTTCAAATGTAAACCTAAAAATGCCGTCAGTCCAAATGTCCTTTACAAACCATGTATGGTTTGTCTTATCGTGTAAGAAAGTTGTTTAAAACCGTTGGGTCTTTTTCTAGATCATATTTAGAACCACCAATACAGTCAGGTTCTGTTCTGACAAGATGCGTGATTTTTATTTCTAAACCTTTATAAGCTATTTATTATCCTGCTCTGCTTTTTCCAGTGTTTTTTTTTTTTCTGATTTGCAAAAAGGATGAGTCATGACACATTACCCAATACCTTATCTGTTCAATATTCATACGATTTGTACAGAAGGGGCATGACTTCAGTAGGCCTGTAAAACTGCATTAAATTTCCATGTTAAAACGAGTTGTTTAGGAATCAGCAGTCACAGTTTCTTTTCCTGACACAGTGCATGTCAAAATCACTATTTAATTGCTAATGGGGAAAATGTTGACTGCTTTGAAATGCAACCTCTTCACCAGAATAAAAAGTTTCTATTCTACTTTAAATAAGTCAGCATAAATAAAGTAACCCTTAATTTAAAAAACCCTATTAAATTTCAAATTGCTTTGCAATGAACATAATACATTATATTAAATTAAATAATTTGCTGGAGGGTTTTGTTAGAAGCAAAGTGCATTTAGTTCACAGAGAACAAAGTGCTAGATGTTGCATGATGGACGAATAGAGATACAGTGGAATTTATCTGTAATTATAGAATAAACACATAGCAAATACTATTTATAACAAACCTGCCTTGAAATCGTTTATACTTAATTTTGAAAAGTGTTTATTGATGTGATGCTATCTTTCACAAAGGCCTTTTGTCTTTGTTTAGTTTTTCTTGGCACAGCCCTGTTTGCCTTTCACACCTGAATGCACCATGTCCAGGAAGCTCACAAACACTCTTGTCAGCCCTATCTGCTGTGTGCTCAAGTGATTGCTGTAATCTTTCTCATTCAGCCGAGGCTCATTCGTATGTGAGGTGGCATTGATCCATGGCCACATCTATCTGCGTCCCACCTCTTCCTCAGAAAACACTCAGACAGGAGTGCACTGTGTCAAAATGTCATCTCATCGCTGAAGAGAGCAAAGAGACACGCATACAGTACACACAAAACCATGTACAGTATGACTGGAGAGAAGAAAATAGAAAGAAAAGTCAAATTATGACCTAATAATAACGGTTGCTACTCATTATTATAAGAGTTGAGTTTCACATTTAAAGCCTGGGAATGTTTGTATATTGTATAAGTTCAATAGGAAAACACCCATTAATGAGAATAACCTGGCCAATTGGACTGTTTGAAAGGACTTGTTTAGGATGTTACTGTGTTTTTACGAGACTAAAATGTATGAAGAAAAACAATAATAAAAACATTACAATAAACAAAACCTGTTACAAAAATATAGGCACCAGGCTATTGTTGTTAGGTAGGCTTGAAATAATATGCACTTGTTTTTTAATACATGATTGAATAAAACAGTTAAAACTTAAATTGCAGCTACAGTCCGGGGCCACACGTGGATAAACACACTGGTCCCACAAAACAGCAGTTCCAGAAAACTAAGCCTAAAACCACCATCTTAGGCTTGTTTTAAACAACCAACTAAGTTGTGGCATAAAAGGTGCTCTGATCCCTTTTATTCTATACATATAGAACTGCAGGCATACAGGCAGTTCTACCAATTGTTGTAGGGGTCTACAGTGTTTAGACTGCCCAAAAATATTCTGAAAGTGATATGGCTAATCCAGTTCTGATGAATATACAGTATTGTATGTTTTTGTCACGTCTCCCTATTGCCCCTCTCTTGGCAACAGAACGTGAGGCTCTGTCAGCAGATTCTCAGCCCTTGTAGTAAACAGGCATCCATCTCATTGGACAGCTGCTGTCTAGCCTGCTTGGTCTGAGAGAGTGAATAGGGGAAAACAAGCTCGTGTTTCTCAGTCACTAATAAGAGAAAGTAAAAATAGAAAAACTGATACAAAATTATAAAATAAAATAATGGTGTTCATATCTATAAAAATGCTCCTCAGAAGGCTGCATAAGTGAGTGGCAGCCAAGGCTGAGCAGCTTTTGAGCAGTAAGTTATAAACATCTAAATGATTTCCCATGTTGGTTGTCTATTTTAGAACTGGGATGTAATACATTTATGCTTTTAGTCACTGTTTTTTACAGAAAGAGGCATGGTGTTAGTTTGGAATTAAATGACTAAAACTGGTCTAAGCTTTCACTCACTAAGACTTAAATGACAACTTCACTAATTTACAACTTCCTTTCTTTGGCTTTAGTTTAGGATGTAAATGTACATTAATGCTTTTAAACTTCCCTCTGACTTCCCTATATTTAAATATTTCTCTGCTTCTAGCTGAAAATCTCCTCCAGATGACATCACCCAGAGGAGTTTTCATCATTAGGAGTTCAGATGATGTCATCTTGGGGAGCTCTGGAAACAAACTCCATAGGAAAAGTAACAAGATGACATAATCTGAACTGAAGGTTCCTCCAAATGATGGCATCTGGAGGCATTTTTCACCTAAATGTAGGGAGATATTTTAATGTAGGGAACTCAGAGGGAAGTTTAATGGAGTTTATGTACATGTACTACTCAAACTAGAACCAAAAGAAGATAGTTGAAAATCAGCAAAGTCATCCTTTAACTTTATCAGGTCTTAGACTTAATTGTGCGAACATCTCTGTACAGTATAGGGTAAATAAAGCAATTTTTACACAAACCCCCTGAAATACATTTTGCACTGTTTACAGTTAAGAGTTATGCAGCTTGTTAAACACACTGCAGCAGATGCTCTCAAAACTGCAAGAAAGCCTGATACACTGGATACGACCTCTTGATAGGCAGAAAATCAGCAAAACATGTGGTCGGCTTTAACTCCATAAGCTGCAGCACGTGAGTGTGACTATTTTATCTTTTGAGATTTAACATTAGTGCCAAAGGGTCAGCTTAAGGAATAAAGTCTGTCCTTCCTACAATCGCTGTCAAAGTGCTTCTGGCTGTTTTGTTTGTATCGTTCTAGTTTGCACCTTATTAAATAACGTGTTTTTGAAAATATGAAGCAGCTGTCTCACAACATTCTCAACAAAACTTAACCATGTATGCTTCAGAGTATGGATTTACTTCAAGGCTTTTGTAAAGTCCTATCTTTGGACTTCAGAATGCTGTTCACACTTTTAGCTATGTTAAAGGTCTTCATAGATTTTTTTTTTTTTTTCGCGTAGTACTTTAGTATAACTGAACTAAATAAACGTTTTCAGTCATCACAAAACAAGTTGCTTACACAACACAAAAGCAGCATTATGTTTCAGCCGCTGTAATTCCCTTGTCAAAGTTTACATCCGGACTCAAATTCCATGTTGTGTCAGCAAAAATACCGCTGATTTTTTATTTTTTTATTTGTTTTGTTAAGGAAGCTACTTGTACTGCTCTTTTCAAGTACAATCATTAATGGAGGAGCAAACCTGCTGTGTTGCCAATATTAAAACAGAAGTACGTGAAAAGCTGTGAGGATTCTTCATTTCATAGTGCAAATTACTGTGTGGGGTCGCTTTTAGTGGTATTTGTTGTCAGCGTTTTTCTCAGATCATCGCCTCAATTATGGTCTTTTTCTCCATTTGACTACAGACTTGGCATCTGTTTTTGTTTTTGAAATTATGTTCAAATACCACACAGACAGATATGTAAAAAAATCACCACAGTTACAAACCCAGTCTACAGGCATTTTAAAATTATAGACTGACCTTGTCAAGGCCCTTTATCCAAGCTGTACGTCACTGTAGTGCCCCAGTTCCATATGTGAAGTGATAAGGACTCATTGACATCTGTGTAGCACATGCATTAGTGAGAAGACGCATACAAACCACTGCAGAGGATTTGTTTCTGCTTTTCTGTGGCTCTAGTTAAGGCTCTTCACTGTCAGGCACAGAAATGTGAAAGTGTCATTAAGTCATTCTCAGCAGGTGCACACTGCTCATCGTGACATTTAAGTCACCGCACAGTGCTCCTCCAGCCTGAGGCAATGACAGGCCACATATTTCACCTACACGATGTCTGCCAGGGCATTGTATGTGTATAGATATATCTGTGTGACAAAATTTACCTATTACCTATTTACTTATTACCTAAGCCTGTTTAGTTCTATGTAGGTGTCATAATAGAAAACTGTACAATCCAGTGGAAGACTGTTGTCCACAGCCTAAACCCAAACTATGGTGACAAATGAATCTCAGTGGAAGCATATTACAAAACACAAAAACAGGTATATTTACTCGGGGTACTCTGGGTGATTTTGAAAGCTCGTCGTTTTTTTTCTGGTTTTGAATATTTCATATCTCGCACACTGCTGGCATCATCATGCAGGAAATTTTCAATTCAAGCTTACATGTTTTGGACAGGACAGGACAGTGACATGATATCAAAAGCACTTTGTGCTTTGCAATATAAAATCCTATTTCCAAAAAAGGTGGGAAAATGTATTTTAAATTTTAAATTAATTTGCAAATCATGTAAAACTTTATTTTATTTAAAAATATTTTTACATTATTTCAAACCTTATGCTGGCAGTGTGTCTCAAAGAATTTAGAACAGGGGGACATTTACCACTATGCTGCATTGCCTCTTAGTTTAACAACACTCATTTAACTAACACCCTTTGTTGTTTTATATAGAACTTCGCAACATTTCATATATAACATGTCATATTTTCACTTTATGATGTGGCAATATGGCTGCATTGTAGGCAGGCCAGTTAAGTTCCTAGACACATTGTTTGAAAAAATGTATATGAAAATATATTTTTCAACAAAACCATAAATACACTTCCTTCTCTAGTTCTTCTTTCTTCTCTTGCAACTAAGTTATTGGAAAGATAACCGTCATTTTACAGCTATTTTTTTCTACACAGACAGAGTTTACTCAACAGGTGTATTCCTTGGTAGTCACACTCTGGGTTAGTCTCACATTGAACTCTTTACCTCAGTTGTACAATTTTCTCCATAAGGGTAAATAAAATTGACAAAAAAACATTACACCCCTTTCAAGTGTTATTCGGCATCATGAATCATGAATCATGAATCATGACATCATCAATATGTAGATCATGACTCTGCTCATGCTCTGTCATGTCTCCAGAAATAGCAATTGTCAAGCTCTCTGTAGATTGTTCAAGAGACCAAAATAATACTGTCTGTTAAAAACGATGCACTGTGTTGATAAAGCAAAGTGAAGATGCACCTTCATAGATGTATTTCTACAGAGCAGTGGTTCTCAATCCTGGCCCTCAAGGATCCCTACAGCACTTGTTTTCCAACTACTCACTCCTGATTACCAGCATCAGGTGTTTTTACTCAATCAGACGGTGGAATATTACGTTTCAAACGAGGAAGGAGATTGAAAACACAAAGTAAATTGGTATCAATCAGCTGTGGGTAGCTGGAAAACAAGCAGATTAGTGGTCCTTGAAGACCAGAAATGAGAACCACTGCTACTGTATATAGAGCAGAGGCAAATATTGTGCTAAAAAATGTCATGTATGTGTGAGGCAGGGATTCCAGTAATGTCATACCTACAGTATAAATAAGTCAGTATTTTATAGGCTAGTACTTTAACTTTGTTAAAAGCCCACATTGTGCACCTTGGATTAAACAAACACAGTATATTAATGCCTTCATTTAACGGGTCTCAAATATTTTAATATATATATTTTTTATTAAATATAAAATACTTAAATAATTTAAAAAAATCTTAAGGGACTCACAATTTCTGCTTTGCAATACCGACCTCTTCACTGTTGGGTGGGTGGAGGATTGTTCAGCTAGCCAATACAGTTAGCTGCTTTCAAACATTTTATTTTATGGATGGCAGAACCTTGGCACTTAACCAACTCAACCTGCAGCTGGACCTTCGCTGTTCTGTAAATGGCTTTCACACGGTGTGCTGAAATTCATAGATAGATCTTCCCAATTTAATTTGCATATCAATGACTAGAAGTGCCAGACTGCTAAAGGACCACTTATTATCACAGCATATTTGTTTGCTTACTTTTTTGAACGGACTGAGAAACACACTCACATTTTGTTGTGAAAAATGTTTCGGGGAATATATGAATTATAGAAGTATAAAAGTAGCTCATTGTGACAGACCAGGGTTCTGTGTCCTACAGCCATGCCTCTGGCTGAGTGCTTTAATGAACCTAGTTGGCAGGGCAGGTGGATACTGGCAATTGACCATGTTTTGGCCAGCAATGTCTGTGCTTTCTGAGGAGCAACACCTATTTTTATGTTTGAACATAATGTTATACTATTATGAGATGTAAGACAAACAGTCTCAAGTCTCAGTAGCACAGAAGACGTCTGTTTAACATGAACGGTATTCAGCATTATTCACTGGTTTCAGGAACAATCATGTCCAGACTCACACTATTCTTTCTGTCCCGCTCATGTCAATAAATAGTATTTGCATATCTATATTTCATTATTGAATATATATTTCCTTTCAGAGCCTGTACTGTAATGTTTTTCCCACTTGATCTCATTTCCTGTGACCTGTCTTGTAGTCTCGGGAACCTTTGCCACTGTGTGACCTAAAAGCAGAAGTATCCCCCAGGATCTCAGCGGAGGACTTAATTGACCTCTGTGAGCTGTCATTGGCCGGGCCAAACAAGAGGACCAAATCTAGCAAACCCAAAATTGTGGCTGTTGACATCCGCAATGTAGAGGAGTATCCTTTATTTGAATTATTGTCTTTATGTTTTTCAGTCATTATTTCTTCTTTTTTTTAGATGACTAACATCAATATTCCTCAGAGTTGTAAGTCACACTGCTTCTAATCAAATCCGTCTTGTATGTCGTTAGGTTGTGTCAATCTCCTAGCTCTCACTGCAGCACTAATTGCACTCCCTCTCTACTTAATGTGGTGAAATATCAATATTTTCTAATTGAGAGGTCAGACCCAGTCCTTTTCTCAAACTGACTGTACATTGGAGAGCTTGGTCTGGCTGAACAAAGCATAAATTGCTGGGCTAGTTGATTGCAAACCACACAATGGACAATTTGGTCTGTATCACAGGAAAATTTTGGATTTTAGAAAAATACTGTTTTGGAAAGACCTAGAAAATGTCCCATTCAGTGCTGTAAGTGACAAGTTTACTGCAGGTTAGATATTTTGAAGTACCCACCACCAAGTTCCTCTACAGGCAATACTACTTTCCTATACTTGCAACGAGCCAGGTTGACTTTTTGTGATTAGTACAGCTTACAACTTTACACTGAGCTGATTCTGTTTAGACAGGTAGTTTTTAAACTTTACGCCATAAAATTCCTCAGACATTTTAAATCTATACATCATTAATGTTTTATTTCATTCATTCAAGATAAAGTCATTACATTTGAGTTAATGCATTTTCAAACTCTATATCATAACCATCATTCCAGATGATGAATGTGGGTCCTAAAGACAAAAAAACATTGTGTTGGTTTATGCTACGTACAATGTACTAGGGATTACTCTATTTGTGTTTTCTTGTATTGGCTCTGCAGTGGAGATAATGAAGAATAATTCAGGTGCACCCATACCCGTTGTCAACTCTGGGGCGGCAATGGCTCAGTTGGTAGAGTGGCCGCCTACCGATCATAGGGTCAGAAGTTTACGCCCCACTCTTCCCGACCACTTGTCGAAGTGTCCTTGGGCAAGATACTGAACCCACAACAGCCCACCCACATCTCCAGCCGCGCAGTGCCAGTCCCAAGCCCAGTAGAAATTGGGGAGGGGTGCGTCAGGAAGGGCATCCGGCGTAAAAACTGTGCCAAATCAACATGCGGACAAATGACCGGCTGTGGCGACCCTGTACTTACAGGATAAGCTAAAAGGACAAAAATAAATAAATAAATACCCATTGTCAACTGGGCACACAGCTGTTTTCATCACCTCTTTATTTAGTCTCATATCTGTACCTCTTTGGCACAAAAAGTCATGCCGATTTTAAACTGCTGATAAAGACCATGTTTTCACTCACTCATAAAACATTAGTCTTTTATTATTATTATTATTTTACATTTCACTCACTCATAAAATATGTGTACAAGGTTAAGGCATCACAGTAAACAGTTTGCACACCGTTTTAGGTACGCATGCAGGAAGCTTTTTTCCCCCACAGTGACTGTGATGTCAATCTTCCCTCTTGACCTCGTGCGTGACAGTTTGAGCCTATGGTTCAATTTCAGAGTAGAATAGCTTGTTTCCTGTCTAAGGCAAGTGGTGACATATTCAGGTGGGATATTCCACTTTAGTTACATCCTGCTGGATTCTGCAGTCTCCTTATATGATGGACCGTAAAGGTATAGGCCCATCATATCCACCAGGCTGCCCCACTACATCCTCCAGTCTGAGAAGAAGAGGCATAAAGAAGTGGAGATTAGCCTTTCAATCTGAAGAGCATCCATCTGCTCTTTTGGCTCTTTTTTTTACATGGTCGGCTTTTTGTTTTCAGTTTTTAATTCTCCCTTTGGTAAAATAGCTGTGTACAAAGACTTTTTGTTGAGCTTAACCATAAGTAAGTATACCAGTTTCTTTGTGAGCACTGTGATGTGCTCTCTAAGATTAACCATGTATCTCCAGTGACTAAATGTTACAAGTAACTATTCTTATAGGAAACCTAAGGTTGCAAAGTGTTTTTATAGATGTTTGAGAAACTTCACCAGTTTCTTAAGCCCAATGTGATTTTTAAAAGCCTATATTTCTTTTTCAATCCATCCAAAAATGAAAATATCAATTGCTTGCCTGATCAGTAACCTCTGTATCCATCTTTTACATAGCTTTGCATAATGCTAAAATGTTATAATTGAAATTAATTTTGTTTTTTGAAAATGGTTAATTTTTATTTATATTTGTAGTATGTTGTATATTTGTAGTGTCCCAGAAAATTCTGCCTATAAAACCTCCAAAGCACCAAAGGAGCGAGTCTTGCCCCTCACCTCATCAGTGGAAAGATAATTGTCTAAAGGAGTTAACGAGCCATAATCAATAAGGATTAGTGGATAGTCTAAAGATTTTAAAATGATAGTTCCTCCAGCCAAATTACTACACTGGAGCCTGCTCATAAACAGACATTCCTCAGGCTAACTCACATGGACAAAAGGGATTTGACCACTTTCATAGGATTTGGTAACCCTTGATCTTAGGCAAAGCTCTGTTGTGAGTGTCTGCGCTCACAAAAAGTGGATTAAATTAAGACCTCTGTGGAGTAAATCAGAGCAATCTAGATTTAGCTGTCTGTAGAAGAACTGGCATGTGCCTCTTGTAATTCCTAGGCCCAAATTTAAAGCATTAGGCTTTTTCAGCTGGTGGAAAATTAACGCAACATTATGTATATTCAGATTTTATGTGTTCTTCCGGTGGCTTGTATGGTTTGGTGAACACAGTAATGTCTCACTTTTTTAGCACATCTTTCAATAAGTTGTCTTCTTTGTTTTATCATGATTATCCTTATCACATATTCATAGTAATATCTCTTACTCTTTGTTCTTCTTACCTCTTAGGAGACACTTTGATAAGTAGTAAATGCACTGTAATTGAGGCATCATTAAACTGACTTGATATCATACTGTTTATTGTATCCATGCCATTCAAGGATTTTATAGTTCTTAAGAAAGTTAAGTTGCTACGGTAATTTAAATGAGGCTAATCTCCTTCTCACCTTACAAGTTCAAAGCTGTGCTCCCTAACTTGGCTGCCTCTAGCTTCAGCAGAGGCCATATTTCTGGCAGCATCAACATTCCCTTCAGCACAGCGTTCGGCCCTGATGGTGAGCTGGTGCAGTGTCCTGCAACCGGAATCCTTCAGAACTACAGAGGACGTGTCATTGTGGTCATTAGCCATGCCATGAAGAGTGCTGCTATGGTGAGAAAGCACTCACACATATACACGTACAGTACACATATGCAGCATACCAATACGCGTGCTGTTTACAGCAGGCTATGAAAGTGTGCTAATAAAAACACATGAATTAACACACAACACTATAATATTTTATTGGATTGAATTTATGACTTGGCATGCTGACTGTAATAAATGCTGTTGGCAAAAGCATTCCCTTTGAACAGCAGATATATCGCCTTTCATACAGGTTCATGCAGTCTGATGTGCTTTATAGAAAATTGACAATAAAAATGAACGATAAATTTACATTTACCGATTTGGGGCGAGGCTTTTATTCAAAGCAACTCACGGTTGAAGTACAAACTGAATGAAAAGTTAGTTAAGGAGAATACAGTGAAATCATAGTGCCATATTCTCAGATTGTCAGTCAGAAATTACTGAACTATTAGATTGATTGTCATGAAGACTTGTCTAGAGATTGACAGTATTGTTCCCTGATGAAACCGGCAATTTCTGAACGACTGTACCATGAATTCTGATAAAAACTACTTAAACACACATAAAACTTTTATTAAATTTGACCTAATTTGTTTAATCACTATGTCAAAGCAACACAGTGGCCTTACACATTCCCATCAGCCTCAGTGGTATATTGTGTTGCACGTCAGTTAATAATGCATATATCATATTAAATTTGATTAAAACTGGTACAACCTCAATATATGTACATTTACAAAAACTGCTGCTTTCTTTACACTTCTGTGTAGAATCAAAATGATTATTTTGCACCAACATCTGTCTAAATAAACTTGTATATATGTAAAAGAAAGGGCTATAAAACTTACCA
Source organism: Channa argus (assembly GCF_033026475.1). Lineage (NCBI taxonomy): Eukaryota > Metazoa > Chordata > Actinopteri > Anabantiformes > Channidae > Channa > Channa argus. Next base: position 12,468,588 of record NC_090199.1, read on the forward strand.
TTTGAAAAGACTTTTCAATTGAGAAGAATTTTTTTTTTTTTTCTTTTTGGTAATCAGTGTTGTTTTACACAGACATTAAAGTATCAAATAATATAATTTATTATCATTTTCATCATCACACAGGCATTAAGTAGTATTCTAAGTATTACTATTACTATGATCATTTCCACAGATCTCACCTTGACGAAACCTTTGCCTTAAATGCCACAAATTGTATGATAAACCTCAGTAATTCAAACCTTTAATTGTTCCTGTCCTAAAATGAAAGGTCAACTGAAAGTGCTTAGTAGTGCCTAAATGCCATTCACATCTACAGTATATGCACTGCGCTAGTGACATTATGATTAGCTCTGAGGCAAAGCAATGAATCCACTCAGTGTGTCGTCAGGCTTTACTGTGAACCTTTAACATTTAAGCCCCATTGTGATTCAAAACTAAGGCTGATTCTTCATGCTAGGTTTTTCCCCAGGCATTTAAGTATTTTTTTTTTTTTACGTGTGCTTAAAAACAGTCATCAACTTAAGCACACAAATTGGGTTTTGTTGTTCTGGGATAGCAACATGGATGAAACTAATGATAATTTTTATTTCCTCAGTCTCAAACTCCTTTTACATGAAGCATTAATATGCCAAGGAGTTTACATGTTGCTGAACAGTTTTTATTGTGTAAAGATGTTATTTCTCAAGCACTGCCACTGCAAGGGTTCTGAGCAAGGAAAACAACATGACCCTGGTTGGTGTGAGTCTGATCCAGGTCATAACCCTCTTTTCTTTTTCTTTTTTCTATTTCTGCACAGTTTGCAACACACTTGGTCAAGGTAAATTTCCCACGTGTTTGCATCCTGGATGGAGGGATCAACAAGTTGAAGCCCACTGGACTGCTGACCGTCCCCTCCCCTCAGATCTGACCCCATTTCTCAGCCCCAAAAGGAAAAAGTGGAAAGACTGTAAATTGCCTAATGAACTGATACTAAAATAATGAAAAAACAAAACAATTTAATCATTGTATGTAAACTTTTTACACATTCTAGGTGGTGCAAAAATTGCATTGAAAAGCTCTCCCTCTTAACCCAGCTGTATTTTATTCCATACTTACAAGGCATTTATTTTACTACCTCTTTCAAAACCCCTATGGCAGGCTTTTTTTTTAAATCACCTAGAAACTGAGCTGCGTGTGACCAAATATCCTACTGAATGTCTCTGTTCTGAGCCAATTGATATAGGGAAGTGTATAAAGTGTGTGTGTGAGAGAGAGAGAAGATAAATAATACAAATATTTGTGCATTTGGTGATTTTTGCTAACAGTATTTGCTGTTTACAAGTCACTGAGTTATGTCTGTATTCTGCTGTGTTTGCAATGTCATAGAAATAGGCTACTATCATGTCACTATTGTTTAATTAAAACAATTTTTAAATAATTGGATTTCATTGTAAATCTTTGTTGTTGTTACATGTGCTTAAAACTAACACTTTAACTCTAACATTAATATGTAAAGCTGGTTTTGTAACCTTTTCAAATATTTTATTTGTTTTATGTTGATGCCTCCTTTACAGCCAGACTCACTGGCACCAGTGCAGGGAGTGAGGCTTTGTCTTGTAATAATCAGAGAATTTCTGTGATTTCTGTTTGAGTTGTAAGGTTTGCAGCATTCTCATTTATTTCAATTTGACATTGACTAATACCTGAAGGGCTGTGCAGAGCAGAGTAAATTGATATGAAGTCTCATAACATCGCTAGCTTCATTTGCAAAATGTATTATAGCTTTAAGGTTTACTTTCATTAGGTGTCTTCCGACCCAAAGTTGACTGTTGCTACTGTTCCTGCTCCACCTGTCCTAGAAAACTGGTTCTGATAGAGCTGAACAAACAAAATCTCCCACTTATCTGAGAAGCATTGTGGTTCCCTGCCAAGGTAAAAGTAAAATCACCTGAGGGGAAACAACTACCACTTTCCTGACTACCACTGCATCACTGACAGTTAAGGCGCATTACTTCAGAGTGGGATCAAGCGTGATGGAATTTGGTTATCTAACTTCTTCTGTGGTATTGATTTTCCACAAAAGACAAGCAGGAGAGATGGGGCCCTGCAAGCTCCACTACACTGATGCAAACTTATACTTGAAGCAACACTGAACTTCTCCTCATAGCTAGAAGCCACTTGACATATTGCAGCCTTAACATTAACCTGTCTTTGTGATTGACTGCAGGCAGTTCGGGCAAGTTTTGGGACCTACAGTGCTGAGTATTGTTAATCTATAACTAGCCTTGCCTCTATATATTTGAAGCTGCTGTGGTTACACTAGTTTTCCAGAATGTTAATTATCGACTAGTCTCTAACAATAAGTACCAGAAAATATGTGCCTCCGCAGCTGTCAGCCCACATATTTGCCAGTAAGCAATCTGCATTCAAATCCTGTCTTTTCCCACACTGAAAACTGAAGTTAATAAGGTGGCAGACAATTGTCTGATTAATATGGATATATAACTTCTCTTGTGGCTTGTGGCACTGCAGGCCAGTATATTCAGTGATCCCAGATGGATTAGATAAACACATTGGGACATTTAGCATCTTTCTGCAGAGGCTACATGAAATTAATGTTTTTCCAGTAAATGTACTGGATTATTTGGATTAATGCTACATTTACTATACTAATAATAACTTTTCTTTGCCACACTTTCCACCTTTTAGAGGTTGTTAGCTAAATCTGGACTTTAGCATTCATGTTATAAACAGCATCAGAATCATTCCTCTGACTTAGTCTCTATACTTTTGTATTTCAGGTAAGTTTTATTTCAAGTGGAGCGAGTAGTGAGCTTGTGTATTTTTACTACCTCTGTGGTAGAGATATTGTATAAGATGCCGCATTGAATATTTATGAAGTGTAGTTTACTTACATATTCTAAAACTAGTCCCTAGTATCTACTGTAGACACTGTATAGTTTGCTCTTCTCGTTTTTCCCGGTTGGGATGTGTATGGAGAACCTCACTGCAAGAAGGCAGAACATCCTCTGAGATCCACTTCTCTTTCACACAGAACCAGGAATTCTACACTGCATCTACAGGGTGAGGTCCTCAAACTGCATCAGATGCCTCTAAATAGTCGCTTATATAGCGCTTTTATCCAAAGCACTTTACAATAATATTGACTCCCATTCACCCATTCAAACACTCACACTCATGCACCGATGGCTGTGGCTGCCATGCAAGGAGCTCACCTTACTCACCGGGAGCACCTTGGGGTTCAGTGTCTTGCCCAAGGACACTTCAACATGTAGCCAGGAGCAGGGATCAAACCTATGACCCTGTTGTCAATGGTCAACTGCCTTACCAACTGAGCTACAGTCGCCCCATGTCATCCTTGCGCAGGGGCCATGCTAATCTTCTCTGTATCGTTTCCAATTTGTCATACGTGCTGCCTGAGCAAGCAGGCCAGTATATATGTGTCTCTATATGTGTGTGTATTTAGCTACCTGCCAATCAAAACCCAGCTAAAGCCTTTGCTTATATTGTCTAGGTTGACAGAGCTGCTCCTCAGGGTAAAAGCTGAGTTCACAAAGAAGTGCAATGATATACATTCTACTGGCTGGATGTTGTGGGGCAAACTAACTACGCACTGTACTATCATGGTCCTTGATACAGTAGCAGTAGTTGTATACTTAAGCTTATTCAGATATTCAAAATAAAAAATATTCCTAAGACATTTCCGTTTTATTAAAGCTTTTGAGAATACTGCACGTAATCGACACTTAGACTTTGAAAGTAGAAACGGTCGACTCATATCGTGAAACGTTGTTTACCAATGTCGTTTTTTACGTGAACTGTTTAATTAAGCTGGCAACAGTAAAAGATTCTTGTGCTGAGGCAAAGTTATTGTACAACATACATCCTTGATAAACAATAAACCAACAATCCAGTCCAACGGGTTTAGGCCCCTTGGGGTTTTCTGACATCAAAACAAGCTCAAAATTAAAATGATTGTGGCAGAATTCTGGTTGGATATTGAACCTTCTGGGCAGAATTAATTGAGCTCAACTGAATTTGTTGGTTTCGTGGCACAGACCCCCGAGAATTTGAAAAGTTATTTTCAAACGCTTGCGTTGTCTATTCCACAACTAGCTGTGATGTGTACAGTTGTCCTGTTAGAAGTGTGTTGCGAACGTGTGCAGGAAGAACTCCATCCACTCTGTGCAATCTATTAGGTCCGTTAGCCGTTCACTATAGGATGATGTAAAACTTACTTGACTGTAGAAAGTGACACCAGTGTTCATGGCAACAAGTTCATGGCAGGATGGGCCATGATGGTATCTGGGTTGTTTCTGACAATCTGAACCAATGTCTTTAGAGCTGCGTTAGAGAGTTTTGGTCTTTTTTTGTTTGTTTTGGGGTTTTTTTAACACTATGGAACATGGTCCCACCTCCCAATCACTTTTCAGTATGTACAGTTCAGTTGTGTGAACTGATAATCTAGGAATCTGCAGTTGTTTAGAAATGGCTCCACAAGGTACCAAGAAGTTTTATCTCAAGCATGGTGCAACTAATGAAGCCCCTGATCAGTTACCTCAGGTGTTTTTGAGAAGTGCTTATGTGGGATCCTGTTCAGAAAGGTAAACATTTTGAGTGCAATAGTCAGTACTTCTGCCAAAACACCCAATTTATAATCAGAGTTGAATAATTTTGACTGTGACTATATTTAAATAAAAGCCATGAATTCTCTCTCTTAAGAAAAACAGTTCATTGATTCCTTTCTGACCCTGAGCTATGTAAAAAAAAAAGTTCCACCTATAACCATATCCAGATTTGACAAGCTGACAGATGAATGTGACTAAAACACAAATCAATTTGAATTATAAATCCAAAATCATGAATTTGCTTTAAAGGGCTAGAGAAATTAGTCTTTCAGTGTAAAAATTCAACCAATGCAGTGCAGTGTGTGTGAAGTATTTTTCTCAGAAAAAATACACCGATGGAGTAGAATAGATTAGAAAAAGTTCTGTATACAGTCTTATTTGTGAAAGTCTGCTTCCCTCCAGCACTGAAAAAGACATTGAAAAGTGTTCTAAAATTAACAGTTTGCTCTGATGTCTATGTGAAAGGGATTCAGTGGAAGTGGGAATTGCTTCTTAAAGTATCAAACTGAAAAACACACTTTACAAAACAACAAACATGTCTCTTCCTGCAGCCCAGCAGTTTACTTCAAGCAAAACACCAAGCAAAACTGCAATGATCCCACGATGGTGGAATGAGCTACCAAACTCTGCACGCTCAGCAAACTCACTCCCAATATTCAAAAAACAGCTGAAAACAACTTTTCTGCATCCTTCTATGCACTTAAATCTATTTAAAAAAAAAACGACTTTTATGTTCTTTCTCACACTTGCATCTCGTGAAATGTGAACACTTTTCTGATAGGACTTTGCTTTGAAGTTTTCTCCTTGCTTGCCTTGTAGCTCACTTGTAAGTCGCTTTGGATAAAAGCGTCTGCTAAATGACTAAATGTAAATGTAAAATGTAAATGTAAACTATCTCTTAAAATATCAAACTGAAAAACACACTTTCCAAAACAACAAACATGTTTCTTCCTGCAGCCCAGCAGTTGACTAACAATTCCTCTAGGGGGAAGGATTCCGTGGGAGTGCTAAGTTCCTCTTAAAATATCAAACTGAAAAACACACTTTCTAAAACAACAAACATGTCTCCTCCTGTAGCCGAGCAGTTGCCAAAACAATTTTTGTGCTGACTGATTTTGCATATGCCTGGCTGAAGGTGTAGCTGAAGCTATTTTTGAGGAATGGGTGGATGAGGTGGTGCAGGTTTCCCAGAGCTAAAGAAATTAATTCTCGACAATTAAGTGACATCTGACATTGAGGATTATTAGCAAACATTTATCATAAATTTCATAATAATTAATAGTATTTATATTTAAACCACCTGCCCCATAGTGACTAGGTCCCCCTTTTGCCACCAAAAACAGCCCTGAACCATCACGGCATGGACTCCACCAGATCTCTGAAGCAGAGCTTGACATTAACACCAGCCAAATGTGGGTAACACAGTCACTCCTGCTTTACACATTGGTTTGAATTTTCTATATAAAGCCATCTGAAATAATGGCAATGCAACACTATGATGCTCCGTTTCCCATGAGCACTACCTGCACACAGACTATGCTAATTGCTAATTGTTTGATAACTGTCCACGGACCACAGGGTCAGTGGTTCGATTCCCGATCCCGACTACATGTCAGTGTCCTTGGGCAAGACACTGTTGCACAAGTTGCTCCCAGTGGGTCAGGTGAGCAACTTGCATGGCAGCTACTGCCATCGGTGTGAACGGGTGAATGAGAAGCAACATTAGAAAGCGCTTTTAAAACTACATCTTCTTCTTCTTCTTTTCCTTTAGCCTGTTCTCTTTCAGGGGTCGCCACACCGAATCATGTGCCTCCATCTAACCCTGTCCTCTGAATCCTCTTCTCTCACACCAGCTAACTTCATGTCCTCTCTCACTACATCCATAAATCTCCTCTTTGGTCTTCCTCTAAACCTCCTGCCTGGCAGCTCCAACCTCAGCATCATTCTACCAATATATTCACCATATCTCCTCTGAATATGTCCACATCACCTCAATCTGGCCTCTCTGACTTTATCTCCAACACATCTAACATGAGCTGTCCCTCTGATGTCCTCATTCCTGATCCTGTCCATCCTCGTCACTCCCAAAGAGAACCTCAGCATCTTAAGTTCTGCTACCTCCAGCTCTGCCTCCTGTCTTTTCTTCAGTGCCACTGTCTCTAAGCCAAACAACATCGCTGGTCTCACCACCATCTTGAACATCTTTCCTTTCATTCTCGCTGATACTCTTTTATCACACAACACACCTGACACTTTTCTCCACCCGTTCCAACCTGCCTGCACTCACCTCTTCACCTCTTTTCCACACTCTCCGTTGCTCTGAACCATTGACCCTAAGTACTTAAAGTCCTGCACCTTCTTCACCTCTGCTCTCTGTAACCTCACCGTTCCACCTGGGTCCCTCTCATTCACACACATGTATTCTGTCTTGCTGCAGCTAAGCTTCATTCCTCTCCTTTCCAGAGCAGACCTCCACCTCTCTAGAGTTTCTTCCACCTGCTCCCTGCTCCCTGCTCTCACTACAGATCACAATGTCATCCTCGAACATCATAGTCCATGGAGATTCCTGTCTAACCTCATTTGTCAGTCTGTCCATCACCAGAGCAAACAAGAAGGGGCTCAGAGCCGATCCTTGATGCACACCCACCTCCACCTTGAACTCCACTGTCACACCTACAGCCCACCTCACCACTGTCTTACAGCTCTCATACATATCCTGCACCTCTTAAACATACTTCTCTGCCACTCCAGACTTCTTCATACAATTCCACAGCTCCTCTCTCGGCACCCTGTCATACGCTTTTTCTAAATCTACGAAGACACAATGCAACTCCCTATGACCTCTGTACGTCTCCATCAGCATCCTCAAAGCAAAAACTGCATCTGTTGTCTCTTTCTAGGCATGAAACCATATTGCTGCTCACAAATGTTCACCTCTGCCCTTAGCTGAGCTTCCACTACTCTTTCCCACAACTTCATTGTTTGGCTCATCAGCTTTATTCCTCTGTAGTGTCCACAGCTCTGCACATCTCCCTTGTTCTTAAAAATAGGCACCAGTACACTTCTCCTCCAGTCCTCAGGCATCCTCTCACTCTCCAAGATCTTGTTAAACAAACTAGTCAGAAAGTCTACGGCCACCTCTCCTAGACACTTCCATATCTCCACATGTATGTCATCAGGGTCAACTGCCTTTCCACTCTTCATCCTCTTCAACGTCCTCCTCACTTCACTCTTACTAATCTTTGCTACTTCCTGCTCCACACCAGTCACCTCTTCCACTTTTCGTTCCATTTCATTTTCCTCATTCATCAACTTTTCAAAGTTCTCCTTCCATCTTCTCATCACACTCCTGGCACCTGTAAATTTATTTCCATCCTTATCTTTAATCACTCTAACCTGCTGCATATCCTTCCCATCTCTATCTCTTTGTCTGGCCAACCTGTACAAATCCACCTCTCCCTCTTTAGTGTGCAACCCAGCAAGTACAAGTCCTCATGTGCTCTTTGTTTGGCCTTTGCCACCTCTACCTTCACCTTACACTGTATCTCCCTGTACTCCTGTCTACTCTCTTCAGTCCTCTCAGTGTCACACTTCTTCTTGGCTAACCTCTTTCCCTGTATACACTCCTGAACTTCCTCATTCCACCACCAAGTCTACTTGTCCTCTTTCCTCTTTCCAGATGACACACCGAGTACCCTCCTACCTGTCTCGCTGATCAAATTAGCTGTAGTGGTCCAGTCATCTGGAAGCACCTCCAAACCACCCAGAGCCTGTGTCAGCTCCTCCCTGAAAACTACACGACATTCTTCCTTTTTCAACTTCCACCACTTCGTCCTCTGCTCTGCCTTTGTCCTCTTAATCTTCCTCACCACCAGCGTCATTTTACACACCACCATCCTGTATTGTCTGGCTATGCTCTCCCCTACCTATACTTTACAGTCACTGATCTCTTTCAAATTACAACGTCTACACAAGATGTAGTCCACCTAAGTGCTTCTACCTCCGCTCTTATATGTCACCCTATGTTCCTGCCTCTTCTGGAAGAAAGTGTTCACTACAGCCATTTCCATCCTCTTTGCAAAGTCTAACACCATCTGTCCTTCTGCGTTTCTGTCCTGAAGACCAAACCTGCCCATCACATTCTGTGATGGGTAGAACATGGTAGAACAACTTGAACCCTGCTCGTAAGCTTCTAGCCTTGCTACCTATCCACCTGGTCTCCTGAACACACAGTATAGCCACCTTCCTTCTCTGCATCATGTTAACTAACTCTCTAGCCTTCCCTGTCATAGTCCCAACATTCAAAGTCCCTAATGTCAGTCCTACATTCTTAGAGCTCCTCTTCTCTCTCTGCATACGAACACACCTTCCTCCCCTCCTTCTTTGTCTTCGACCAACAGTTGTCCAATTTCCACCGGTACCCTGTAGGTCAACAGCACCGGTGGCGGTCATTGTTAACCCAGGCTCCAGCCGATCTGGTATGGAAGTCATTGTCATGATTCGCATGTTTAATTTGGCATGTGTTTTACATCGGATGCCCTTCCTGAAGCAACCCTCTGCATTTATTCAGACTTGGGACTGGCACAAGAAGACACAGGCTTGTGCCCCCTTGCGGTTGCATTACATTACTACACTGTTGCATAAGGAATGTATTTTTCCAATACTGTGAATAATATTATTCTCTGGATATATTCTGGATGTGTTTGTCTGTACCCTAGTTTGCAGCATCTGGTGGAGAGGCTATGTTCACAATTCTGAAGGGATCATTGTCATCGGTGACCTACAGCTCCCTCTGTATCCCAGAGGACATTGCTGAGCATGGACTGGAAGATGTACCAAACTTCTTCTACAGGGATGATGGACTCAGACTTTGGGAAATCATTTACAGGTATTATAAGGAGTTTTAGTTATATGTCCTTTAATTTATAATATATTTGAAAATCATACATGTTGTGATGATGTGTAGTACAATACTGTAAATAATATAATATAATAGAATGGTTATTATATTACCTTTTTACTACTACAGTTTGAATAGGTTTTACATATCTACATTTCTCATAGGTTTGTGGACAGAATACTCAGCTACTATTACAAGAATGACACCGAGGTCCAACAAGACACTGAGCTGCAGAAATGGATTGGGGACATTTTTGAACATGGCTTCCTTTCCCAAGCAGGCACAGGTGAGCACTACAGAAAGACACACATTTGTAGGATGTTTGCACTGGTGTTCACATTTGTGTACTGTTGTAATACCACAGCAAATCCAACTTTAACTCAATCGTCGAAATTACATGACAGCATCTTTAAGTAATGCAGTTTAGACACTGAGCCCCTAACAGCCCATTCCCCTCCCCAGCTGTGCAGTGCCGGTCCAAGCCCAGTAGAAATTGGGGAGGGTTGCGTCAGGAAAGGCATCCGGTGTAAAAACTGTGCTTGATTTGGCACAGGTTTTGCGCCAAATCAAGCACAGTCAGCGGACAATGATCCGCTGTGGCAAGGACAAAAAATAATAATAATAATAATAATAATCTTTAAGTAATGCAGTTAATTCTCTCTGATTCTCAGGAATTCCACAGAGATTTGACACTGTGCCTGAGTTGGTCAAGTTTGTCACCATGGTGATCTTCACCGGCTCATGCCAGCACTCAGCTGTGAACTCTGGACAGGTGAATTTACAGGGATCATCATTCATAGTGATGTTATTTTTAGGAAATGGGTTGATAAGTTGATGCAATTTTCTATGTGCTGTTGTGTCTTGGGGAAAGACGCTGTTGCTCCCAGTGGGTCAGATGCATCCTGCCTGGCAGCAGAGCATGTGTCAATGGGTGAATGAGAGGCAACATTGTAAAGCAGTTTTGGACAAAAGCACTTTATAAGTGTCCATTTACCATTTATCATTCTCAGAGCTCAAGAAAAGTAAAAAAATCCAGTCTGACTTTCAGAACTGTTAGTGAGCCTTTAGAAAAGGTCCAACCGATGAACATATGGAATACATTTCATGGCAGTCCATTCAATAGGTTAAATATCAAACTGATACAGACTAAATCAAAGTAGTATTTTACTGTTTGGCCTGAACATCATTTTATCAGCAATTGAAAAGTCTGAAATTTTTAAATTGTCTATTTATTGTAGTACGACTATGGTGGCTGGATGCCCAACACTCCCATCACCCTACAACGGCCTCCACCCACCACAAAGGGGACAACAAGTGAAGAAACGATGCTGCAGACGTTTCCTGACATCAACTCAACAGTGCAGGGCATGGCTACCATGTGGCTACTCAGCAAGCAGTCCTCTGACTTTGTAAGTAATTTAGACTTGATGAAACATTACTTAAGTCACATCTGATGATATTCAACTTGTGTAAAGTAGACTTATACTATATATTATGAGCAAGCCACATTGTTTAAGCTATTGAAAAAACCCTTCTGCAGCTGTATCTGCACCTTTACACTATATTGCAAAAATTATTTCACTTATTTTAGAATTCTTTTATTTTGAAATGTATCATTGATTTCATCAGGTTCCCCTTGGCTGCTACCCAGAAGAGCATTTTAGTGACAAGATTCCCTGCCAGCTGATAAAAGATTTTCAAGGAGAGCTTCAAATGATAAGTGCAGACATCAAAGCCAGAAACAGCACTGTGAACGTGCCGTACACATACATGGATCCACCTTTGGTAGAAAATAGTGTGGCCATTTGAATATTGTATTAATATGTTTGACAGTTTTTTTTTTGTTTTTTTTTTACTGATACTACAGTGGAAAGAAACTACTGTGAAGCCATTGTATTCTGATTTGTGTCTTTATACTGCTTCAGTGGTGGTGATGATGGAAATTTAAAGACACAAGACATAAACAGGCCAGATTATCAAAAACCAAAAGAAAACCCCTAAAAAACGTTGTGAAAAAGTAACAAAATACAATAACAAACTGACACTGATAATAATAGTTCCAATAATGAGAATTTCCTCCAGATTGGTTCACTTTGTGCCTGTTGTCTTTGACACTGTTAGATGAGATAGGGAGCCTGCGGACATATATAAAACACCACACACATCAGATTCTTGTAACCCTCCTCCCCCACATCATCACTCACCCACATCTTATGATTTTTTTTCCTTCGTCACTCATCACCTTCATGCATTCTTCTTCTTTCAATTTGCTGCATATTTTACCCACTTGCTTGTGTATTTGTTACACGTGACTCTTTTTAATTGTTTGCTGATTCTGTCATTTAATGGAAGAGGGAACTTGAGTCTTGCTGAAGACAAATGTAAGACACTGAGATGGATTTTTTAAAGAGGAGATTTTAAGTGGAAATTTGAGACAGTGCTTCTTTTAAATTAATACCAAATGACAAAAGTTCAGGCAAACTCAATGATGTATATAAGAATATATAAAACAATTATACAGATGTAGGCATGGACAGTAGGGGCATTTGCCTACCAATACCTTGAGAGAAGAGAGATGTCCTTACCAATATTTGATGAAAGTCATTTGCATCATCTTTCCAAATAAATGGCTGGCATGTACAGGGTTGCTGGCTCGGTCTACGTCCACTCAATAGCAGGCTGTGCCCCTCAAATCAGAGCACTGACCTAAAAACTATCTGCACTGTGGAGAAAAAAAAAACAACCCTCTGCATATTGTTCTTCTGCGCTGGGCAATATGAAGAAAAAGACAACAGTAATCAAAATCTTAGTAATCAAAGTAAAATTGATAAATATCACCATACAATTCATGTCATTATTCTTTACTTAAAGATGCTGACAAACCTTTCTGAATCTAAAGAGTTTGTTACTGTTGTTGCTCCAACATCTGCCATTACCTCTTCTGGTGCCTGGTGTTTCTGTTTGAGCAGGTGAAAATAATTGATACAATTTACAAATAATGCATGTTTGATTTACACGGTTATAATTTGCCCTAAGATATACAACTAGAAAGTACATATTCCTGTGGGACTACAGACATTTTGATGGAGTGAAACCAAAAACCACTACTGAGACCAAGCAGTCCTTGAGGCCTTCCCCTGGCCTGTTTCACAAAATACTTGGTGATAAGCTGTTGCCAATTGTAATTCAGGTGGGACTTTGTTAACTTTGAGGGAAGGTCAGTTTTGAGCTACATAAAAGACAGATGAAGTGTTATATTTAATAAGTGTGGATTTATGGCAATATATGAAATGTTTGAACTTTTCTTTATAGCACCCTCATGTGGACTCCTGCATTAAAATTTTGTTTGGGACTTAAACATATTTCCAGTTTTCCTATCAGTCTCTATACCAGTCAGTTTCTCCCTGCTCCTCGTCAGATTGTCAAGTTTCTGGGAGTCTCCCTTCATGCTGTTAACTTGCCTTCTACCAGTAATTTGCTTTCTGTTGCCTGTTACCTGCCTGCACAGTGCTGGTCATTTCTTCTAATAAAGATGCTCCACTGCACCATCCCATTGCCTCCCATCCAAACTCTTAGCCACTTTATGACACTAGCATTGTAATCACTGACATATTTTAAAAAATTAATATAATGGCAGATATTTATTGTAATGGACTTCACTGGGCCAATGAAACATTTTTGCAAAGTTTGAACAGCTGAGTCAGCCATGAAGCACTGAGTCAGATTTTTTCCAGAAAAATGTAAACATATTCCTGTACAAATACTGAGAAGTTTGAGTCCCCAACAGCAGCTCAGCACCTCACAAATAATTGGTGCAGGACAAGGTTATGACATAATCGTGACATTTGTTGCTTTTTATAAGACATTTTACTGTTAGTTTTAACGATTTTATTCTACGAATCTCTGACTAGTATTTAACTTTTGATCGTTTTCTCTCTTTTCCTACTGATTCCGAGTACAACGGGTTGATTACCAACTTGTTTGTGCAGATTTCCACAAGCATCACCTCGTGTGTGGCTGAAGTTTATTTCAGTGTCACTGCTGTGCACATTTTTATTAAGGTTTCTACTTAAATTAGTTTTGTTCTTTTTCTCATGGTTTAATGTAATATTTAATTTAGTTTTAATTTTTTTTTAGCCTTATAGTGAATTAGTTTCTAACTTTAATTATATATTTTTTAATTTCCATGTCAGTTACTGGTATTAACCTATGCTGTGCAACATGCTGATGGTACATCCACTGTACATGCATAAGAAGTGCTACCATTTACAAGTTATTTGTTAAAGAATAGAATTGGAAGCAACACAGCTGACTGGACCAGGTTCTGAGGAGTCTTGGGCTAATACCATAAGGACCAGTTGCTTTTCTGTGCTTGTCCAGTTCTCTTTTCACCTGAAATGACTGGAATGTTATGGGTGAGCAGGTGGAGGGGTGGATAGAGGAGGGGTGCAATGAAGAGACTGAGCTGGTGGGGGTCAGTGTCAAGAGAAAGTGGTGAAAAGAAAGGACTCCGTTTTGCATTTTTGTTACGCACTACAGGCAGCTGACCGGAAGAGGAGGAGTTGTTGAATCTGATGAAAAAGGCACTCACGCCTTCTGCCTGGCTCTGGTCTCCAGCGGGCAGTGGGCCGCCTTTTCGATCCAGACCCATGATCTTTCTCATGCCGGACCAGACTTGCATCACTTCATCCTGCTGCAGCTGTTGTTCCAGTTTCTGCCGGTAGGCTTGCTTCCCCTCCTTAATCTTCACCTTCAGTTCTTTATGCAGTGCCCTTGCTCTGACCCTGTCTCCCTCCCTGTGAAACCTTTTTCTTTTGGTTTAACAAACCATTCAGACTGTAACTCATGGTTTGTTATTGGGGAAGCATAGAATAATCAGACATGCTGTCTGTGAATCCACATGAGATTCACAGAAAACATCCCAGTCTGTGAGCTCCACGCAGTCCTGCAGGGATTCTTCTGCTTCACGGTTACAACATTTTACAGTCCTGTTGGTGGCCGGGAATCTTTTATCAACAGAAGTGTAGCTGGAAAAAATGTGAACAAGAATGTGGTCAGATCCACCAAGCTGAGGTAGTGCTGTGGATTTGTATGCATCTCTCACATTACCACACAGAAGATCCAGGGTCTTATCTCCACTTGTAGGCCAGTCCACAAACTGTTTGAAGGTGGACAGTGTGCTGGAGAGGGAGACATGCCTCTTAAGGTATCAAACTGCAAAGCCAACCTGCCAAGTACAACAAACCTCTGTCTCCTCCTGCAGCTGAAGCAGTTGACAAACCAATCTTTGGTGACGGATTCGTATGCCGAGATTTTTGTGAGAAGTGCAAATTTCAGCAAGCCTTTGCTCAGTGTTCATCTGCTGCACACCCACCTGCTGGCTGAGGTCTTTGCCATCTCACTGTTTTGTAACATGTCCATGGTGCATTCACTGTCATGGTAACTGGGTAGACTGAACGTATTGTAATCTTTTATGACAACACATTAACAAATCAAACTGTAATTCAGTCATAACACAAAAAACATTAGATGACCTCATCTTCAGGTAATCTCAGGTAATCCACAGAGTTTTAACACTGTGCCTGAGTTGGTCAAGTTTGTTACCATGGTGATGCTTACTGGCTCATGCCGGCACTTGGCTGTGAACTCTGGACAAATGAATTTACAGTGATTTCAAATTATACTGTTTGTATTTTTCAGAAATGGGTTGATAAGGTGGTTCAGTTTTTACAGAACTGGTAAGAAATTATTTCAGGTCAATTAAGTGACATCTGACATTGAGGACAATTAGTGAGCATTTACCAGAAATCTTCTTTTTCTTAATATCATTTATATTTAAACCACCTGCCCCATAGTGACTAGGTCCCCCTTTTGCCACCAAAAACAGCCCTGAACCATCACGGCATGGACTCCACCAGATCTCTGAAGCAGAGCTTGACATTAACACCAGCCAAATGTGGGTAACACAGTCACTCCTGCTTTACACATTGGTTTGAATTTTCTACATAAACCCATCTGAAATAATGGCAATGCAACACTATGATGCTCCGTTTCCCATGAGCACTACCTGCACACATTGGTCCACTAATTGGTTTGCTAATTGGTCCACTGTCCATGGACCACAGGGTGAGTGGTTTCATTCCCGATCCCGACTGCATGTCAGTGTCCTTGGGCAAAACACTGTTGAACAAGTTGCTCCCAGTGGGTCAGGTGAGCAACTTGCATGGCGGCTCCTGCCATCGGTGTGAATGGGTGAATGAGAAGCAACATTGGAAAGCGCTTTAGGACATAACTACCAGTTTTTGCTGTCCTTCATGTTGCCATTGCGTCAAACTATGCTGAATGCTGTGACATTTCTGCTCTTCATGTTGTAACTGGACTGGATCATTTCCCCTTTGTGTGTGGGCTGTATTTAAAAACCACCAGCTTACCATCTTGAAGCTTAACACTCATGCACTGAACCATAACATGAGCTCATTGTGGTCTTGTTTGATCTTAAGAAACACTGAAAATGATTTATACCTGATATTTGCATTGTTTTATTATTTTAATTTCAATTGAATTTAAAATCTTACCTAACAGGTGTTTAATATTTATGAATGATATCAGCGACCAATGATGTCACAAACAAGGGAGAGCTATGGTAACTTCAGTAACTAAACACACACACACACTGTGCCTTTGCCATTTCTTTTCCGACCAGGACATTCAATTTAATTAAAACTGTGTTTTACATAAATTACTGACTTTTCAGTGCACAAAAATAACTTGCCTACTTTGGTGTAACAGAACAGAGAAATATACTGATCATTATAAAGTCTTCTTTTGTTCTTATTTGGAAATAATTTAACAAAACTTAAAATTAAAAACTCAGCAGGAATATTGCTTTAGGCAACATCCACATTTAGAAGATATTTTCCTTCCATATGTTGGAAGGTAAAAGTGAAAAAGCTACTCTGAAAAGACAAAAAAATAACCATCACAGAGTAAGTGACAAAGTCATCTGCAGGGAGCAGGGAGTGTTTGTGGTTCATGTGTGCCTCTGTCTCAGACTTGTTCATCATTGTCATGTTACTGTATGACAATTATTTTCTTTTCTTTATAGTGTGATGATAATCACACCAACTTGAAATTTTACATATTAGATTAATGATAAATGTCAGTAATTCTGACCTTTCAGTCATGTCAGTCACAAAATTAAAGGTCAGTTAAAAGGGCTCAATTGTCCTTAAATACCATTCACATCTCTGTGCATCGCACCAGTGACATTATCATTAGCTCTGAGGCAAAGCAAACCAAAACGCACAAAATGGGTTTTGTTGTTTTGAAATACTGACATTGATGAAATTATTGAAGATAAACATTGCTGCATTTAATTTTAGGGTTTTCACATATATTTTTACTTTACCCTTTTGTATGATTATCCATGTACAGAAATCCATTTAAATAATGCTTAAATGCTTATAATAATGCTTTCCCTAGCCACCTAACTGTCGTGGCAAAATATGACAATTACTGGTAACAAAAACCTCAAGTGTAATCACTAAAGAAGCTTCCACATCCAGGATGTCTTTTTTTTTTGTCCTTTCAGCTTATCCCGTGAGTTCAGGGTCGCCACAGCAGATCATTGTCCGCATGTTGATTTGGAACAGTTTTTACGGATGCCCTTCCTGACACAACCCTTCCCAATTTCTACTGGGCTTGGACCAGCACTGCACAGCTGGGGAGGGGAATGAGCTATTAGGGGTTCAGTGTCTTGCCCAGAGACCCTTTGACATATAGTCAGGATCGAGGACCGAACCACTGACCCTGTGGTCTGTGGACGACTGCCTTGCCAACTGAGCTACATCCAGGATGTCTGTAAGGGTTTTACTTTCTTTATCCCCCCCCACACATAAGAACTTGCTACATCCTGGAGATGTCTCCATTTGGTCAGACATCTCCATGTGTGGAGATGTGTCCACGTGCCCCACCCCCACCCACTCCAACCCAACCCCCCCAACCCAACCCCACCCCAGATAAAAGCCTTTATGCAACAGCTTGATGTGTAATAACGCATTGCACAATGTGCCATATACATCAATTTCAGCAGAAAACTAACTGAAACTTTGTGGGTGTAACTTTAAGTAAGTGAAGAACAAATCAGTAGCACCAGTAACTACAAACACATGTGTAACACAGTGCCAATGAAAATAAACTTTAGCCTGAGATGTTTTCTTGTTAGAAGAAAAGATAAGTGTTAAAGCAGACTTATTGACTTACATCTGGATTGATATTTTGGTGTGATCCCTCATTTGACCTGAATACTGTGATTTCTTCTGGTATAAAATAATGACAGCAAGTGTGGTTTGAGTGTGGTTTGTTTTACTTTATTTTTTTATTTCCTCATACTTGTAGATGAGAATGCAACCACAAGAGGACACAAGCCAGTCTCTTCTTGTGCCAGTCCCAGTACCTGTGGAAATCGGGGTACTGTTGGTCAAAAAAGGAGAGGAGGAAGGCGTGTTCATAGGCAGAGAGAGAAGAGGAAAGCCAAGAATTTAGGACTGACAGTAGGGATTTTGAATGTTGGGACTATGACAGGGAAGCCTAGATAGTTGGTTGACATGATGCAGAGAAGGAAGGTGGACATACTGTGTGTCCAGGGGTCCAGTTGGAAAGGTAGCAAGGCTAGAAGCTTAGGAACAGGGTTCGAGTTGTTTTACAATGGGTCGGACAGGAAGTTATCCTGAAAGAGGAGTTTCTGAGGAATGTTCTAGAGGTGAAAAGAGTTACTGATAGTCTAAAGCTGGAAAATGAAGGCGTGATGTTCAATGTTGTTAGATGTTATGCCCCAGAGGTAGGATGTGAGTTAGAAGAGAAGGAGACATTCACGTGTGAGTTAGTGGTAAGGGGTGAGACAGTGGTTATTGGTTCAGTGGACATGTTGGTGAAGGGAAGAGCGGTGATTAGAATGTAATGGGCATTATGGTCTTCAAGACAGGAACGCAGAAGGACAGATGGTGGTAGACTTTGCAAAGAGGATGGAAGTGGCTGTAGGGAACACTTTCTTTCAGAAGAGGCAAGAACATAGGACAACATAGAAGAGCTGAGGTAGATGTACTCAGGTGGACTACATCTTATGCCAGGAGTACAGGGAGTTGCAGCGTAAGGTGAAGGTAGAGGTGGCAAAGCCCAAACAAAGAACATATGAGGACCTGTATGCCAGGTTAGACAGTAAGGAGGGAGAGGTGGATTTGTACAGGTTGGCCAGACAAAGAGATAGCGATGGGAAGGATGTGCAGCAGTTTAGTGTGATTAAAGATAAGGATGGAAATATATTGACAGGTGCCAGGAGTGTGATGGGAAGATGGAAAAAGAACTTTGAAGAGATGATGAATGAAGAAAATAAAAGAGAACGAAGAGTAGAAGAGGACTTTGAGGACTTAAGATCAATGGTTCAGAGCAACGGAGAGTGTGGAAAAGAGGTGAATAGGCGAGTGCAGGCAGGTTGGAACGGGTGGAGAAAAGTGTCAGGTGTGTTGTGTGATAAAAGAGTATCAGCGAGAATGAAAGGAAAGGTGTTCAAGACGGTGGTGAGACCAGCGATGTTGTTCGGCTTAGAGACAGTGGCACTGAAGAAAATACAGGAGGCAGAGCTGAAAGTAGCAGAGCTTAAGATGTTGAGGTTCTCTTCCGAAGTGACGAGGCTGGACAAGGTCAGGAATGAGGACATAAAAGGGACAGCTCATGTTAGATGTTTTGGCCAGATTGAGGTGGTTTGTACATGTTCAGAGGACAGACTGTGAATATATCGGTAGAAGGATGCTGAGGTTGGAGCTGCCAGGCAAAAGGTCTAGAGGAAGATCAAAGAGAAGATTTATGGATTTAGTGAGAGAGGACATGAAGTTAGTTGGTGAGAGAAGAGGATGCAGAGGACAGGGTTAGATGGAGGCACATGATTCGCTGTGGCGACGCTTGAAAGGAAACAGCCTAAAGGAAAAGAAGAAAGAAGATACTTGTAGATGAGACTGTGTTGGTTTGACATGAGATTTGAATCATGTAGTATTTGTACTACTCCTACTATACATTTTGTTTTGTATTTTCTACATAAAGCCATCTGAAATAAATTCAATGCAACATTAAGACGCTACACTTCCCATGAGCATTACCTGCACACAGAGTTTGCTAATTGGTCCTGACAGACAGATAGCTTGTGTTCTTTATTACAATATGGCACAATGGAATCTTCACATTTAACCGTTTCAATAGTGTAACTATTGCAGTCGTATGTTGTCCTGACATGCAATACATTATTAATATTTTACAGATTGCTGAATACAATTTTTAATGATGTAATCCTACAATCCAATTCGGAGGTGTCACAATCATATTTTCCTTGAATCCACACTTGCTGTCATTATTTTAGAACACAGCAGAACTCAGAGTACTCAGGATAAATAAGGAATCAGTCCAAAGGTTCAATTTACACTTCTAACAATAGGACATCTAAACGCTGTAGTTTATTTTATTGGCACTGTGTCACAGACAAAGCAATGAGGCCACTGAGGGTCTGATCAGGTTTTACTGGAAACCTTGAACATTTGGGACCCATTCGTGATTCAGAAGTAAGCCCAATTCTTCATGCTCAGTTAGTCCGTATTCCTTTTACTAAATGAAATCAGATTTTTCTATCCTAACAAATGCAAAAAGTGGGTTTTGTTGTTTTGAAATACCCACATTGATGAAATTAATGAGAATGTCTGTGCAAACATTGTTGCGTTTAATTTCAGTTGACCTTGTGAAAGAACTCTAGACAAAGAAAGTCTATAAGCAACTAGGAAACCGCTTGATGCAATAACGCATTGCACCATGTGCCATAAACGTCCATTACAGCAGAAAGATCCCTCATTTGACTTTAATACCGTGAGCTATTCTGGTGTAAAGTAATGACAGCAAGTGTGATTTTAAGGAAAATATGATTGTGACACCTCTGAATCAGACTGTAGGATTGCATCAACAAAAATATATTTAGCAATCTGTAAAATAAATTGTTTTATTGCATGTCAGGATAAAATCTCACCACAATAATTCCACTCTGAAAACTATTAATTGTGACGATTCCTGTGTCCCATATTAATGGTAATAAAGAATTTGCATAAGTAAATATTTTAAATGTGATTCTGCATTTATTTTTAGCAATGTCTATAAGCTGACGGTGAAGTACACATGACACATTCACATGACATGACATGACATGTTTTCTTGTTATTTATAGGCTTTCAGTGTCTAAAGATGTTGTTTTCCAAGCAATGCAGCTGTAGGAGGAAAACCACATGGCCATGTGTAGTATGACGTTGCTTTTAGTGAGGTTCAGGTGCAGAGGATAACTACCTTTACCTCTTTTTGTTTGTTTTTCTATTCTTATAGATGAGACCTTGTTGGTTTAGCATCACATTTGAATTACAGTAGTATTTTTGAATGACTGGAGAAGAGGGTTTAACTTTATGTACTAAGATAGTACTGCCTCAAGGTCGTTTGTATTGCTACTGCTGATAGTACACACCCACATCAGCATGTGTGTATAAAAAGAGGAATCTGTGGTGACTGATTAAACTTGGAGAAAAATTCATCAAAGGAACCTTTTGAGCTTGAACAGAGGTGAGAAAGATTCTTTTTGAAATTATTTCAGTTGCAATTGAACTGTAACAAATTAATGATAGAAGACAAGTTTAAGGGCTTTGTGCATTCAGGTTCTTCTAGTGATTGTTAACTTAATTAATGCTGACAATAAATATTATTTCCCCACTAGGACTCTGAGTGAAAATGGTGAATTATGAAGTGACCGTATCAACTGGCAATCTCGTCAATGCGAACACTTTGAACAATGTCTACATTAAACTGGTGGGCACAGGTGGGGAGAGCGAACGCAAGTGGCTGATGCGCTTCAAAGGGCCTTCAGCTTTCATCAGAGGAGCAGTAAGTTTGCAATATCCCTCTCTCTGTTTGAATGCTTCTTAGAGCCAACCCAGCTAAAGAAATGTCTATCATGTGCACTGGATTTCGTTGTGCTTTGTGGTTGGTATGATGGTAGTGCTTTTTGTTTCAGCAATTTTAACTTTTAAATGAATGTTTTTGTTCTTTTAAATTTTTATGCTAAATATATATCCATTTCTCCACTATAATGGCAGCAATTCAAACATCCACAAGAATGTCACAGACATCATGACACAATGTCAAATACATGATGTTTGTTGAAGCCAATGCCACTTCCAGGGTAGATCGTACCATATCCTGGAATTCAGTGTAACAATTTGATATAAAGAGGTAAAAACTGAGGCCACACCATGAGATATGTTTCAAAAAGAGTTTTATTGACATAACGCAACAATGCCCCCTCTGTGACTCACCGTAACTTAAATAAATTTTTTATTTATTTATGATTGGTGCACACTAGAGGATGCTCAAATCTTATCCAACTTTAAAAACACAGGAGACCACATACATAAGAGATTTAACACGTTTTAAATTTAATTTAACCAGGAAAAACACCAGGGCATTTATTCAAAATTTCAAGGATTCAGGATCTCACCAAAAAAACCCCGTGATAAAACAGGACTTCGTAGCATAATGTTTCTGCCCTGTTTATTTCACACAACAAGATTTCAAGCATATGAGTTTGATATTGGATTCCTGGTCCCTGACTGGTGCAACTGGTGGTGTCACAACTCCCGTGTTACAACATACCCGGTTTCCTCTACACTTTGTTTCAATCACTTGTGTAAATGTCTTGCAAATCTTTCTGTCATTGTTTCAGGTGTCTACTTTTACTGTGTCCTGCCCCTTGTCTCTTGGAAGACTGGTTCTGATAGAGCTAGACAAACAGTCTCTCCTACTTTTCCCTGAGGACTCTTGGTTCCCTTCCAAGGTGGAAGTGAAATCCTCTGAGGGAGAGACCTACTACTTTCCTATCTATCGCTGGATTACTGACAGTTCGGTGCATTTTTTCAGAGAAGGAACAGGTTTGTTGAAACTTGCTTATCTGACTTATCTGTGCTGTTGATTTTTCACAAAAGGCATAAAAGACAGGCAGGTTTTGCAAGCTCGACTTTTATGATGCAAATTGATGCCAACATGTTTTTTTCAAACCTCACTGTGATTCTTTTGTCTTTTTAGCTCTGAAAGTCTTTGAGGACAACCATCATCTTGGAGCTTACAGCCGGGAGCAGGAGCTGAAGCAGCGAGCGAAAGAGTATTGGTAACAACTCAGAGCTTTTGTGCATTTTACCTTTGTGCACCTGTAAACACTTAAGTATTTATGCCGTTTCACATTCTTCATCACTATACTGTTCTGTCCTTCCCAGCTGGGATGTGTATGCAGAGGGAATACCTCACTGCATTAAGGCAGAAAACCCTCTTGCTCTGCCCTGTGAGGTTCGCTTCTCCTTCACCAAGTCTACAGAATTCCTTTACACTGCATCCACAGGGTGAAGTCCTCAAACTCTCTCAGACATTGCTGTACCTGCACATCTATATATGTACCTGCCTATTGAAACACACCAACTGCATAATGAAGTTAGTGTTTGCCTTTATTTTCTAGGTTGGCAGAGCTAAACCTGAAGCAACTGGCTAATTGCAAAGAGAAGTGGACTGATATAGATGCTATCAATCGGGTGTTTTGTTGCAAACAAACTGAAATATCAGGTACTTCAATGTAGCTCAATCATCTGTTGGTTTGTTTTTTGACCTTTTAAATTAAAAAACGTGAATGAAAGTATGAAAAAAGATGCAGAGGTGTCCAAACTCTAGGCTTTATGATAACTTGTAACTGTAGTAAGTTGCACATCGTCAAAAAAAAAACAAAAAAAAAAACTGTTTATCTCTCCTGTTTCACACACAGTGTACAATTAAGCTTTTAACTACGGCAGAGAAAATTTACTAGCTCAAAATGTGACATTCAATTTAAAATCCTCTCTGTCCTGTCTTCAGAATATGTCGAGCAACATTGGAAGGAGGATGCTTTTTTTGGCTACCAGTTTCTAAATGGAGTCAACCCCATGTTGGTCAAACGTTGTTCCGTCCTGCCTGGTAACTTTCCTGTCACTGACGACATGGTCTTCCCTGAAGGCCAGTGTAGCTTGGCAGATGAAATAAAGGTAACTGTCTCAGAAAATCTAATTTAGGAACTTGTTGGCAACAGTTAAGACATGTAAAAGAACTCATTCTTATAGCACTCAGTTAAAGCCATGTTTTGCCCCTTGATCAACATCTTGTATATGAAATATCCATACTCTATGCATTCGAGATTATTTCTCCTTGTCACTCATTGTCTGTCTGAAACAGAAAGGCAACATATTCCTGTGTGACTACAAGCGTTTGGATGGATTGAAACCAAACACCATCAATGGGAAGAAGCAGTACTTGATGGCTCCCCTTGTCCTGCTCCACAAAACACGTGATGATAACCTGATGCCTATTGCTATTCAGGTAGGATCAGCAGTCAGACATACTGTAGCTACACTAAAGCTGCAAGTTAG
Source organism: Channa argus (assembly GCF_033026475.1). Taxonomy (NCBI): domain Eukaryota; kingdom Metazoa; phylum Chordata; class Actinopteri; order Anabantiformes; family Channidae; genus Channa; species Channa argus. The sequence goes on from NC_090199.1 coordinate 12,492,632, forward strand.
CCCACTGATAATGTTCAAAGTGTAAGACATAGGTTGCCCTGCAATAAAGCACTCGCCTTGCCTCAAGTGTTTAGCATTTCGTACCGTGCCCAAGCAGGTTTGACCCCCACAGACTATTTGGATGACTAGTGCAAGTGTTTCACACCACGGACCATCTGCGGAGAGAGAAAGTCCTGCTCAGATGTGATACAAGGCAACCATGTCTAGTGTGAATACTCTCTTAATTAATTTAATTTCTGGTTCTTTGCAAGTGCCAGCTACCATGTCTAGTATTTATGGCAGCTATGAATTCCCACTTTCAGGAAAAGCCGTTGATTTATTCCTGTCTGGGCCTAAGACACATAAAAGACTTCCACACCCCTATCCAGGTTTGGTAGACTAATAGATAAGTCTAAAGCACAAAAAAGGTTTATCCATGATGCCCAAAATCCCAAATTTGACATAAATGGCTTATGGCAAGGTAAGAAAAACAGAGAAGTCTTTTGCAACATATATCATACAGTATCTGTATAGAAAACATAACAATGTTTACATAAATTAGACCAATCAACCTCTGACAAACCTCTGTCTCCTCCTGCAGCTGAAGCAGACTCCAGCAGACGACAACCCGATCTTTTTGCCAACTGATTCTGAGTACGACTGGTTGATGGCCAAGATTTTTGTGAGAAGTGCAGATTTCAGCGAGCACCAACTCAATGTTCATCTTCTGCGCACCCACCTGCTGGCTGAGGTTTTTGCCGTCTCACTGCTGCGCAACATGCCTATGGTGCATCCACTGTACAAGGTAACCGGAGAGTTTGGCAATGTCAAGTGTCTGTAGTGAGTACAAGACGTGAAGCATTTATACCCAAAAAACTCTGTAAGGGCCGAGACGTACGTTGTAGATGTTAAGCAACCAACCTAAGATGTTTTTGTAATTAATCCCTGTGACTGTTTAGGGCAAAAAAATGTGTTTTAATAAACTGTCTGTGTGGTCACACAGTGACATATGACCTCTGTATATATAGGTTGGAGGTCTTGGGAACTGGGAACACACTGATTTTACTTTAGTTGTAATTCTTTTGTATGTTGATTAAGATATGTAAGTTAAAGAACAATAACATTTATATATCTGCCAATATTTCTCAGGGCTAAATTGTGTAGAGGCATCGATACAGACTTTTCTTACACAGCTCCTCTTTCCCCTTTAGCTCCTCATACCTCACACTCGCTACACTCTGCAAATCAACTACTTAGCTCGACTTCTTCTAATATCCAAGACGGGAGTTTTTACAACGGTAAGAAAAGAGCAACATTACATTGCTACACTGTTGCAAAAGAAATGTTTTTTTCCAATAGTGTGAATAATATTATTCTCTGGGTATATTCTGTACGTGTTTGTCTGTACCCTAGTTTGCAGCATCTGGTGGAGAGGCTATGTTCACAATTCTGAAGAGATCATTGTCATCGCTGACCTACAGCTCCCTCTGTATCCCAGAGGACATTGCTGAGCGTGGACTGGAAGATGTACCAAACTTCTTCTACAGGGATGATGGACTCAGACTTTGGGAAATCATTTACAGGTATTATAAGGCGTTTTTGAATGTCATATGTTATGTGGTTGGTATGATGGTAGTGCTGCTCCTCATATGTTATGTTATATGTCCTTTAATCAATATTATATTTGTAAGTCATACATGTTGTCACGATGTGTAGTACAGTACTGTAGATAATATAATATAATAGAATGGTTATTATATTACCTTTTACTACTACAGTTTGAATAGGTTTTACATATCTACATTTCTCATAGGTTTGTGGACGGAATACTCAGCTACTATTACAAGAAGGACACTGAGGTCCAACAAGACACTGAGCTGCAGAAATGGATTGGGGACATTTTTAAACATGGCTTTCTTTCCCAAGCAGGCACAGGTGAGCACTACAGAAAGACACACATTTTTATGATGTTTGAAATGGTATGTACATTTGTGTACTGTTGTAATACCACAGCAAATCCAACTTTAACTCAATCGTCTAAATTACATGACAGCATCGTTAAGTATTGCAGTTTATTCTCTCTGATTCTCAGGAATTCCACAGAGATTTGACACTGTGCCTGAGTTGGTCAAGTTTGTCACCATGGTGATCTTCACTGGCTCATGCCAGCACTCAGCTGTGAACTCTGGACAGGTGAATTTACAGGGATCATCATTCATAGTGATGTTATTTTTAGGAAATAGGTTGATGAGTTGATGCAATTTTCTATGTGCTTTTGTGTTGCTGTTGCGAGGCAACATTGTAAAGCAGTTTTGGACAAAAGCACTATATAAGTGTCCATTTACCATTTATCATTCTCAGAGCTCGAGAAAAGTAGAAAACTCCAGTCTGACATTCAGAAATGTTAGTGAGCCTTTAGCAAAAGTCCAAATGATGAATGTATGGAATAAATTTCATGGCAGTCCATTCAATAGGTTAAATATCAAACTGATACCGACTAAATCAAAGTAGGATTTTACTGTTTGGCCTTAACATCATTTTATCAGCAACTGAAAAGTATGAAATTCTTCATGTATCTATTTATTGTAGTACGACTATGGTGGCTGGATGCCCAACACTCCCATCACCCTACAGCAGCCTCCACCCACCACAAAGGGGACAACAAGTGAGGAAACGATGCTGCAGACGTTTCCTGACGTCAACTCAACAGTGCAGGGCATGGCTACCATGTGGCTACTCAGCAAGCAGTCCTCTGACTTTGTAAGTAATTTAGACTTGATGAAACTTTACTTAAGTCACATCTGATGATATTCGACTTGTAAAAAAGTAGATTCATACTATATATTATTAGAGCAAAGCCACATTGTTTAAGCTATTGAAAAAACCCGTCTGCATCTCTATCTGCACCTTTACACTATATTGCAAAAATTATTTCACTTATTTTAGAATTATTTTATTTTGAAATGTATCATTGATTTCATCAGGTTCCCCTTGGCTGCTACCCAGAAGAGCATTTTAGTGACAAGATTCCCTGCCAGCTGATAAAAGATTTTCAAGGAGAGCTTCAAATGATAAGTGCAGACATCAAAGCCAGAAACAGCACTATGAACGTGCCGTACACATACATGGATCCACCTTTGGTAGAAAATAGTGTGGCCATTTGAATATTGTATTAATATGTTTGACAGTTTGTTTTTTTTACTGATACTACAGTGGAAAGAAACTACTGTGAAGCCATTGTATTCTGATTTGTGTCTTTATACTGCTTCAGTGGTGGTGATGATGGAAATTTAAAGACACAAGATATACACAGGCCAGATTATCAAAAACCAAAAGAAAAGCCTAAAAAAACGTTGTGAAAAAGGGACAAAATACAATAACAAACTGTCACTGATAATAATAGTTCCAATAATGAGAATTTCCTCCAGATTGGTTCACTTTGTGCCTGTTGTCTTTGACACTGTTAGATGAGATAGGGAGCCTGCGGACATATATAAAACACCACACACATCAGATTCTTGTAACCCTCCTCACCCACATCTTATGATTTTTTTTCTTTCGTACCTCATCACCTGTAAGCATTCTTCTTCTTTCATTTTGGTACATATTTTACCCACTTGCTTGTGTATTTGTTACACGTGACTCTTTTCAATTGTTTGCTGTCAGTGGATGATTCTTTGAGGCAATAGCCTGATCTCTGTGTGAGTCCACCTGTTCTGAGGCGTTTTATATACAATATAAACAAGAAACCACTAAAATCATTTCTTACCTAAAATTTGTATTGTTTTATTATATATATATATGGTTTATATGGTTGCTTAAATAACTTTTCTAAAAATGGTTCTTTGAGGAACCAAACTTAAGAAACCTTTCAAAATAAAATATCATGAATTGATGTGTCAGGTAAAATAAGTATAAGAATGTTGATGTAAATAGTTTAATGACAATACTTAGCATACGCAGAAACAATAAAACCATTTCCACCCTCAGCACAGCTATTAACATATTGGTAGTCAAAGCTGTCTTATACAGGGAATTCATAAATTCACGGTAAAACATGACAGAACACATTTCCAACTTTGGCTTGCACTGTTTTTTTATATGCAAACCCTTTACATATATATTTTTAAAATTTACCACATACAAAAAATGTAAGACCTCATGAGTATAATATAAAACTTATTTAGTACTACAACAACCAAGAATGATATTTTAGGTTCATCTGTCTAGCACCTTTTAACAATAAATAAATTAGCAATGTAGTTAATAAAACATTCTGTTATTTAAAAATACATCCTGGAACCTAATGTGGCCTCCACAAATATCTTCTTTTTTTTTTTAAACAAAACAGTTTAAGAAACAGCAAAATATAAAATTTCATTTTACAAGCCAATTTAAACAACATCAACTTTAATATGAAGATTAAAACAGTTGCAGAATTATTATCCAACAATGGACTTACCAATCAATTAATTATTTATCACAGCTTTATCACGGCTTCAACCAGCTTCAAGTCTCCGCACATGGACTCTTTTATGTGGACAATTTCAATCTTTTCTGGGATCGTCCTCAGTACTTCAAACAAAATGGACTGCATCCGAATTTTTCTGAGATCACAGATGTTGACTGAGAACATTGTCCACAGCATCTCAGTCTCCGGAGAATTTTTCACCCAGGGAATTCTATTATTTTGTTGAATGTTAGGATCTTAACCACACTGCTATTTGCCCCATAGAGACTATGTCTGTTCCATCACCTAAACTTTTTAAACCAAAAATGAACACAAGTGGAGTTAATCATAAAAACCTAATACAAGTTAAGACTACTGCTCATACTGAACCAAAACCCAAAACTATTAAATGTGGATTATTAAATATCAGATCTCTCTCTTCTAAATCTCAGTTAGTAATTGACTTGATAAATGATCATCAATTTGATTTATTTTGTCTTATTGAAACTTGGTTGCAGCAGGAAGAATATCTCAGTCTAAATGAGTAAACCCCCCCAAGTCATATTAATTATCATGTTCCTATAAGCACAGGCCGAGGTGGAGGAGTAGAAGCAATCTTCCATTCTAGCTTATCAATTAACCCCAGACGTAACATAGTTATAACTCTTTTGAGAGCCTTACTCTTAGCCTTTCACACCCAAACTGGAAAACTCAAAAAACACTATTATTTGTTATCGTGTACCGTCCCCCAGCCCCTTATTCAGAGTTTTTGATTGAATGTTCTGATTTTCTATCTGATTTAGTGCTTAGTACAGATAAAGTCATTATAGTGGGTGACTTTAACATTCATGTAGATGCTGACAGTAACTACCTGAGCACTGCATTTAATTCATTATTAGATTCAATTGGTTTTTCCCAAAATGTAAATAAACCCACTCACTGTTTTAGTCACACGTTAGACCTTGTCCTTACATATGGCATTGAAACTGATAATTTAATAGTATTTTCTCATAATTCTCTTCTGTCTGACCATTTTCTAATAACATTTGAATTTCAAATAACGGACTATACAGCGGACAAAAAATTCCACTACAGCAGATGTTTATCTGAAAATGCTGTGAATAAATTTAAAGAAATTATTTCTTCATCTTTTTCACCACCATGTGTCAATACTATGGTGAGTAGCCATCTTACTCCTGTACAAATTGATTATTTAGTTGACGATTCTGCAGCCTCACTGCGTATGATACTAGATACAATTGCCCCTCTGAAAAAGAAGGCAGTGAATCAGAGGAGCCGACCTCCATGGTACAATTCACAAATGCACAGCTTAAAACAGGCGTCAAGAAAGTAAGAAAGGAAGTGGCGTTCCACTAATTTAGAAGAATCACGGTTAGCCTGGAAAAACAGTTTAAAAATGTACAAAAAAGCGCTCTACGATGCCAGAACAGCATATTATTCCGCACTAATAGAGGAAAACAAGAACAACCCCCAGTTTCTCTACAGTACTGTAGCCAGGCTGACAAAGAGCCATAGTTCTGTTGAACCTAGTATTCACTTAACTCTGAGCAGCAATGACTTCATGACTTTCTTTACTAATAAAATTGTAGCTATTAGGGAAAAAAAATCACCAGATCCTCCCTACAAATATTACAGATAGATCTTCATGTACAACAGCTCTAGAATCCTCAGTAAGGCCCCAATCCATCTTAGACTGCTTTTCACCTATAGATCTCACTGAGCTAAGTTCAACTATCGCTTCCTCAAAACTAACAACATGTCTTTTAGACCGTGTTCCAACCAAATTGCTTAAAGACGTTCTACCTTTAATAGACAAGTTCATATTAAATTTGATCAACCTATATTTAGAAGCTGGCTATGTACCAAAGCCCTATAAATTCGCTGTAATCAAACCATTACTTAAAAAACCTTGTCTTGATCCAGGTGATTTAGCCAACTATAGACCAATATCAAATCTCCCATTTATTTCTAAAATCCTTGAAAAAGTAGTTGCAAGACAATTATGTAACCACCTGTACAGGAATAATTTGTATGAACACTTTCAGTCACGATTTAGAGTTCATCATAGTTCAGAAACAGCACTGGTAAAAGTCTCCAATGATCTTCTCCTGGCTTCAGATAATGGACTTGTGTCAGTACTCGTCTTACTAGACCTTAGTGCCGCATTTGACACCATTGACCACAACATTTTACTACAGAGACTAGAACACGGATTTGGGATTAAAGAAACCTCACTGCATTGGTTCAAATCTTATCTGTCAGACAGATTCCAACTTGTTCATGTTAATGATGAATCCTCTTTCTGCACAAAGGTTAGTTATGGAGTTCCACAGGGCTCTATGTTAGGACCAATACTTTTCAATCTGTATATGTCACCTTTAGGCAAAATTATTATGAAACATTCCATAAACTTCCACTGCTATGCAGATGATACCCAGCTCTATTTAGCTGTGAAACCAGAAGATACTAACCAAAAATTAGAATCATCCTGTCTCAAAGTGATGCCGAAAAACTAGTCCATGCATTTGTTACTTCTAGGTTGGACTACTGTAATTCCCTACTTTTGCGGGTCCTAATAACTCTCTAAAAAGAGTGCTAACTGGATTAGGAAAGAGAGATCATATTTCACCTTCACTAGCTTCTCTCCATTGGCTTCCCATAAAATCTAGAATAGAAATCAAAACCCTCCTACTTACAAACAAAGCTCTTAATGGTCAAGCTCCATCATATTTAAAAGATCTCATAGTTCTGTATCGCCCGATTAGACCACTTCGATCCCAGAATACAGGCCTACTTGTGGTTCCCAGAGTTTGCAAAAGTAGAATGGGAGGCAGAGCCTTTAGGTATCAAGCTCGTTCTCCTGTGGAACCAGCTTCCAATCCAAATTCAGGGGGCAGAAACCCTCACTACTTTTAAGACTAGGCTTAAAACATTCGTTTTTGATAAAGCTTATAGTTAAAACTGCTCACTCAACCTGAACTAGCTCCTACTTAAGATGCTATAGGTTTAGAGTGTTGACTCCCGTAAGTGCAATGAGCTCCCCTCCTCTTTTTCTTTATACATTTGTCACCACTGTGTGCTATTAATTTTGTGTCCTACCAACCTGTATAATGTTTTGTTGTTGCTTTTTGTTGTTGTTTTGTTGTTGCTTTTTGTCGCTCTTTTCTTTTCTCCATTCACTTTCCACTCACCCCAACCGGTCAAGGCAGATGGCGCCCACCCTGAGCCTGGTTCTGTTGGAGGTTTCTTCCATTAAAGGGAGTTTTTCCTCTCCACTGTTGCCTAGGGCTTGCTCAAGGGGGATTTGTTGGGTTGCTTCTACATACTTGTGTAGTCTGGACTTTATTCTGTAAAGTGGCTTGAGATGACTTTGTTGTAAATTGACGCTATATTAATAAAGTTGAATTGAATTGAATTGAATTGAATTTTCAGTATCAATACTTTCATGTTTGAATTATTGTTCGAGGTTAGTCCATTTTAGGACAATGCAACACTCTTCTTACAATTTGCTGGCACTAGGAGACTAGGACACATTAAGGGCATTTGCCACTCTTTGCACAGCTATTGGTGCAGTTGTTTTAAGTTTCAGAACAAATACTTCCAAAAAGTATTTTTCAGCGGACCTGGATAGGCAACATTGTAGATATAGTAAAGGGACAACGCAATACTCAGAGCCAGAGAAATGTTTACTTCCCCAATGTCCAATATCATTTGGTGTCCATCCATCTGGACATTGACCTCAGTGCAGTCATTCTGGGGCTTGCCATCACTGGTGCTCAGGACAATTGTGGGCACTGGGCTGAGTGGATCCTGAAATAATAAATGACAAATCACAGTCTTAGCTCCATATAATTAAATTTTCTAAAAATCATATTATTTATTAGTAATTTTTGTAATTATTAAAAATCACCATCTGACATAAAAATTAACCAATGTAGAGATCATAGGGCAGGAGAAGTGCCTTTACACAATTTTGGATACTGTATACAGTTGTGAATTAAAGTTTACATACACTCATCATTGGCATGACTGTCATGACAACATTAGGATTTAAATTATTTCTTTGAAGAGTTATGCTATTAAGATGAGTTATACAACAAACATGTTTAATATGTAGCCATAACCAAGCTTGTGGTAGAACTCTGGTTAGATATTTGACAACTCTTCTTTTGGTAGAGCTAAATAAAATGTGTTGCTTTTGTGGCACAGACCTGATTTTTAAGCATGGTCAACATTATTTCAATAGGTTTAAAGTCACGAATTTGGGAAAGCCAATCCAAAAGCTTAATGTTACCCTGTCAACTTTCTGTTAGAGATCATGATTAAGAGGCCTTGGGCATGGCAAATTAAAAGACATTTCCTATCAGATGTTCATGTCAGAGCCGTAAAAAGTGGCATTTGGGATGAAGCTGAAAAATAATTCTAGGACGTTATTGACATATGTGCTTACCATTTCTTCCTGTGTCTGTTTGGCTGTTGTTAACTGACTGTAGGCAGAGACTTTTGAGTTCATTGTTTGGAGCTATGGACTCAAGCTTGTTTGCCAGCTTACTGAATCCACTGATGACTGCTTTGTCCGCAGCCATTTTAGGCAAAGTTGATGCCTCTTCAAGAACCTAAAATAAAAATAATATATTAGGATTCTAATATAATATCATGCAGTAGCAAAATTGTACCAAAAATACAAAAAATACATAATTTCAAACATCAATTATTATTTATACAAAAACTCAATCATGTAATGCCTTTGTGTTTGTTGACCCTAGTACTGTCTGACCACAGGGTCAGTGATTTGATCCCCGGCCCCAGCTATATGTCGAAGTGTCTCTGGCCAAGACACTAAACCCCTGACAGCCCCTTACCCTCCCCAGCTGTGGAGTGCCAGTCCAAGTACGGAAGAAATTGGGAGGGTTGCGTCAGGAAGTGCATTCGGCGTAAAAACTGTGCCAAATCAACATGCGGACAATGATCCGCTGTGGCGACCCTGAACTCACGGGATAAGGCGAAAGGACAAAAAATTAATAAATTAAATACCGTGGACACTTGTTTAACATTTCCATTAAAATGTTCACCTACAAAGTCTTGCTGATAACCTGCCAATTTATTTTCCACAAGCCAAACATATACTTCTCCAACACTCCACTGCTGAGCCATAGTCTGTTAAAGAAAAGCAAAACACAGATTATATTGTATGTTCTGTGACATGATTATATATTAATGCTGCATCAATTTTCTATATTTATAAATACATAAAGTATTTTCAGTAATTATTAAATAAAAAAATAGATCAAATGTCTATCAGTGCTTTCCATTTTGCCTATATGCTTTGTAGTTCATATATTAGAGAAATGGGCACGAATTCTTAAAACTAAAAGTCAAACCCGAAAAAGTTTTGTCTTTTTTATTTAACAAATGACTTCAATTCAAAATACTTCTAAAAAGCACACACAATCTGCTGTACTCAATGCATTGTTGTATTCCAGTATTCAAAACCTGCTCTACTGAATTTTCTTATTAATCACCTGAATAAAAACAACGCGGCCGCGTTCTCTGTAGTAACGTTACTAATTAACTAATTTCTTGCGTGCGCACCCTTGGTAGCTGTGGCAGCATTGGTATGACGTATATCCCTCTCTCTCTGGCAATACACTTAATAATGAATTAGTGGCTAGTGAGGCTCTTAGATCATTTATTTTAGTAAAAGTAGCAATACCACAGTATATAAATAATATAAGGAAAAGTCCTGCATTCAAAATACTACTAAAGTAAAAGTACAATATTATTAGCTCAAACCACTTTTGTGATATTAGACATCACATAAATGAATGTTATTTTATTGGAATAACATTATTGATTCATTAATGTGTCAGCTGGTAATGATGGAGATAAGATGAGGAATTACTTTAAATACTGCTGGATGGCCTATGAATTTCCAAGGATTTTTACGAGTTTTATTTTTTTGTGTGTGTGTGTGTGTGTGTTAAATTTTACTTTTAGGTAGCTGGCTAGAGTATTAAACGTTCAAGGAATGTTTATACCATTGTCCGCCATCAAATAACTCAAATAGCTAAGAATGAAGAGCGTTTACTTTACTCAAAGAACCTTGCCAATATTTAATGAAAGTCATTTCCATCATCTTTGCAAATAAATGGCTGACATGTACAGGGTTCTGGCTTGGTCTACGCCCACTCAATAGCAGGCTGTGCCCCTCAAATCAGAGCACTGACCCGAAACCCAAGACCAGACTGAAGAGGTGTGTCAAGAAGCAATACAGCTGACTGGAGCAGGTTCTGAGGAGTCTTGGGCTAATACCATGAGGACCAGTTGCTTGTCTGTGCTTGTCCAGTTCTCTATTCACCTGAAAAACACAACATATTGAAAGGGTCAGATTACAGTGGGCCTCTGGTCTATTACCAATTTAGTTTTCTCTGTTTTGTCTATGAAACCAATTCAGGTTTAAAGATTGATGTCATCCGACCTGTCTGTCTTGTCCATATGCGAGAGGATGGACATTCCTTAGTTCTCAGAACATTCCCTAATAATTACCTTCTTCATTTTTCTTCTCTTACTACATTTGTCTATAGGCCATCAGAATGTATAGATGTCTTGTTTCTATGGAACAGGTCTAACAGAGACCAGGAAGCTCTAATGAGGTCATTTAGCCAGAGGCTTTTTCTATATGATCTGAAAAAGCGTTTTAATATTTCCTTTTCTATTGTGTGCTCTATCACTTGTGTGTGTGCAGCTGATGGATGTACGAATTTCCTCTTTTTTCCCAGCTGCCATGATTCCTGCCCTGGTCCTTTTCATATTGCCTGTGCTGATACTCTGTCAGTTTCAAGCACATTGTCACATTCTCAGCCCTCTGCATCCTTAAGTAACTTTCTATCTGGTCCCCATACTGTACATTATCTCCAGTTCCCATCACCTGACATTCACACATGTATTTCCAGTTTTCCTATCAGTCTCTATACCAGTCAGTTTCGCGCTGCTCCTCGTCAGATTGTCAAGTTTCTGGGTGTCTCCCTTCATGCTGTTACCTTGCCTGTTACCAGTAATTTGCTTTCTGTTGCCTGTTACCTGCCTGCACAGTGCTGGTCATTTCTTCTAATAAAGCTGTTCCACTGCACCATCCCATTGCCCCCCATCCAAACCCTTAGCCACTTTATAATAATAGCATTGTAATCACTGACATATTTAAAAAATGAATATATATCTAACATGAGCTGGCCACATAATGGCAGATATTTATTGTAATGGACTTCAGTGGGCCAATGAAATGTTTTTGCAAAGTTTGAACAGCTGAGTCAGCCATGAAGCACCGAGTCAGTCAGACTGTGAACTACAGCCTTTTGAATTTTTTTAAGTCCTTCATGCCAAATTTTCCAGATAACTTTAAATATATTCCTGTACAAAGAGAAGTTTGAGTCCCCAACAGCAGCTCAGCACTTCACAAATAATTGGTCGTCTTTCTTGATTTTTAATTTTTGCTTTTGATTTTGCTTTTTAAAAAGGGAAAAACTGCATAACGAGGTTATGACATAATAGTGATATTTGTTGCTTTTTATAAGACATTTTATTCTTAGTTTTAACGATTTTATTCTATGAATCTCTGAGCAGTAATTAACTTTTTTTTAACCTCTCCTTTCCTACTGATTCCGAGTACAACTGGTTGATTACCAACCTGTTTGTGCAGATTCCAACAAGCATCAGCTCGCGTGTGGCTGAAGTTTATTTCCGTGTCACTGCGGTGCACATTTTTATTAAGGTTTCCACTTAAATTAGTGTTGTGCTTTTTTGAGATGTTTTTTTATTTGAAGAAAAGATAAGAGTTATAGCAGAATTGTTGTCTTACATGTGGATTAAACTTTTGGTGTGATCCCTCATTTGACCTAAATACCGTGAGCTCTTCTTGTATAAAATAATGACAGCAAGTGTGGTTTCAAGTGCAGCAGAGAAGTATGTTGGAGTGGTGCAGGATATGTATGAGAGCTCTAAGACTGTGGTGAGGTGTGCTGTAGTTGTGACAAAGGAGTTCAAGGATCGGCTCTGAGCCGGATGGACAGGATGGAATGGACAGGATGACAGATGATGTTAGATAGGAATCTCCATGGACTATGTTGTTTGCAGATGACATTGTGATTTATAGTGAGATCAGGGGGCAGGTGGAGGAAAATATAGAGAGATGGAGGTTTGCTCTGGAAAGTAAAGGAATGAAGCTTAGTTGCAGTAAGACAGAATACATGTGTGTCAATGAGAGGGACCCAGGGGGAACGGTGAGGTTACAGGGAGCAGAGGTGAAGAAGGTGCAGGACTTTAAGTACTTAGGGTAAACGATTCAGAGCAACAGAGAGTGTGGAAAAGAGGTGAAGAAGCGAGTGCAGGCAGGTTGGAACGGGTGAAGAAAAGTGTCAGGTGTGTTGTGTATAAAAGAGTATCAGCAAGAATGAAAGGAAAAATGTTCAAGACGGTGGTGAGACCAGAGATGTTGTTCGGCTTAGAGACAGTGGCACTGAAGAAAAGACAGGAGGCAGAGCTGGAGGTAGCGGAGCCTCAGATATTGAGGTTCTCTTTGGGAGTGGACAGTATAAGGAATGAGGACATCAGAGGGACAGCTCATGTTAGATGTTTGGAGATAAAGTCAGAGAGGATAGATTGAGGTGTTTTGGACATGTTCAGAGGAGAGACTGAGTATATCAGTAGAAGGATGCTGAGGTTGGAGCAGCCAGGCAGGAGGCCAATGCCACTTCCAGGGTAGATCGTACCATATCCTGGAATTAAGTGTAACAATTTGATAAAAGAGGTAAAAACTGAGGCCACACCATGAGATATGTTTCAAAACGTGTTTTATTGACATAACGTAACAATGCCCCCCTCTGTGACTCATCGTAACTTAAATAAATTTTGTGTTTATTTATGATTGGTGCACACTAGAGGATGCTCAAATCTTATCCAACTTTAAAACCACAGGAGACAACATACATAAGAGATTTAATAGGTTTTAAATTTTATTTAACCAGGAAAAACACAAGGGCATTTATTCAAAATTTCAAGGATTCAGGATCTCACCAAAAAAACCCCGTGATAAAACAGGACTTCGTAGCATAATCTCCCTGCCATGTTTCTTTCGCACAACAGGATTAGAAGCATATGAGTTTAATATTGGATCCCTGGTCCCTGACTGGTGCAACTGGCTAGAGGAAGATCAAAAAGGAGATTTCTGGATGTAGTAAGAGAGGACAGGGTTAGATGGAGGCACATGATTCGCTGTGGCGACGCCTTAAAGGAAACAGCTAAAAGGAAAAGAATAAAGAAGATACTTGTACATGAGACTGTGTTGATTTAACATGAGATTTGAATCATGTAGTATTTGTAATACTCCTACTATACACTTTCGTTTGAATTTTCTACATAAAGCCATCTGAAATAATTTCAATGCAACACTAAGACGCTACACTTCCCATGAGCATTACCTGCACACAGAGTTTGCTAATTGGTCCTGACAGACAGATAACTTGTGTTCTTTATTACAATATGGCACAATGGAATCTTCACATTTAACCGTTTCAATAGTGTAACTATTACAATCGTATGTTGTCCTGACATGCAATCCATTATTTATATTTTACAGATTGCTGAATACAATTTTTAATGATGTAATCCTACAATCCAATTTGGAGGTGTCACAATCATATTTTCCTTGAATCCACACTTGCTGTCATTATTTTAGAACACAGCAGAGCTCAGAGTACTCAGGACAAATGAAGAATCAGTCCAAACGTTTAATCTATATGTAAGATAATTATTCTGCTTTTTCCTACAAATGCAAAATGCCTGTTTATGGTGACCAAATGCTACATTCGTACCTTGGACTTTAGACCAGGTCTTCATCAGGAAGCTGTCCCAGCAGGGAACACATAGGAGATGAGTAGTCTCAGATACTTGTTAATTAGATTCCTGACCATTGCTTGAATCTTCTGTAAGGTTGATTTGCATTCAGTTTTTTGCCACGATACTCTTATCTTTTCTTCTAACAATAGAACATCTAAACGCTGTACTTTAGTTTTACTACTTTGTCTGTGTTACAGACAAAGCAATGAGGCCACTGAGGGTGTGATCAGGTTTTACTGGAAACCTTGAATATTTGAGACCCATTATGGTTCAGCATTGCACCATTGCACCATGTGCCATACACGTCAATTGCAGCAGAAAGATCCCTCAATTGACCTTCGTGAGCTCTCCTGGTATAAAATAATGACAGCAAGTGTGGTTTCAAGGAAAATACGATTGTGTTACCTCTGAATCAGACTGTAGGATTGCATCAACAAAAATGTATTTAAACCACGTGGCCATATGTGATATGACATTGCTTCAAGTGAGGTTCAGGTGCAGAGGATAACTAGTTTTTCCTCTTTTTGTTTTTTTTTCTTCTATTTCCTTATACATGAGACATTGTTGGTTTAGCATCACAGGTATAGTGACAGGTATAGGTATAGTGGGCTCAAGGTCGTTTGTATTGCTACTGCTGATAGTACACACCCACATCATTGTGTGTATAAAAAGAGGAATCTGTGGTGACTGATTAAACCTGGAGAAAAATTCATCAACGGAACCTTTTGAGCTTTAACAGAGGTGAGAAAGATTCTTTTTGAAATTATTTCAGTTGCAATTGAACTGTAACAAATTAATGATAGAAGACAAGTTTGAGGGCTTTGTGCATTCAGGTTCTTCTTGTGATTGTTAACTTAATTAATGCTGACAATAAATATTATTTCCCCACTAGGACTCTGAGTGAAAATGGAGAATTATGAAGTGACCGTATCAACTGGCAATCTCATCAATGCGGACACTTTGAACAATGTCTACATTAAACTGGTGGGCACAGATGGGGAGAGCGAACGCAAGTGGCTGATGGGCTTCAAAGGACCTTCAGCTTTCATCAGAGGAGCAGTAAGTTTGCAATATCCCTCTCTCTGTTTGAATGCTTCTTAGAGCCAACCCAGCTAAAGAAATGTCTATCATGTGCACTGGCTTTCGTTGTGCTTTGTGGTTGGTATAATGGTAGTGTTTTTGCTTCAGCAATTTTAACTCACTGAATGTTTTTGGTCTTTTAAAATTTTATGCTAAATATATATCCATTTCTCCACTATAATGGCAGCAATTCAAACATCCACAAGAATGTCACAGATATCATGGCACAATGTCTAATACATGATGTTTGTTGAAGCCAGTGCCACTTCCAGGGTAGATCGTACCATATCCTGGAATTCAGTGTAAAAATTTGAAAAAAGAGGTAAAAACTGAGGCTACACCATGAGATATGTTTCAAAAAGAGTTTTATTGACATAACGTAACAATGCCCCCCTCTGTGACTCACCGTAACTTAAATAAATTTTTTATTTATTTATGATTGGTGCACACTAGAGGATCCTCAAATCTTATCCAACTCTAAAAACACAGGAGACCACATACATAAGAGATTTAACACATTTTAAATTTAATTTAACCAGGAAAAACACCAGGGCATTTATTCAAAATTTCAAGGATTCAGGATCTCACCAAAAAAATCCAGTGATAAAACAGGACTTCGTAGCATAATATTCCTGCACTGTTTCTTTCACACAACAGGATTTCAAGCATATGAGTTTAATATTGGATCCCTGGTCTCTGACTGGTGGTGTAACAACAACAACTCCCGTGTTACAACATACCCGTGTTCCTCTACACTTTGTTTTAATCACTTGTCTTGCAAATTTTTCTGTCATTGTTCCAGGTATCTACTTTTACTGTGTCCTGCCCCTTGTCTCTTGGAAGACTGCTTCTGATAGAGCTAGACAAACAACATCTAATTTTCCCTAAGGACTCTTGGTTCCCTTCCAAGGTGGAAGTGAAATCCCCTGAGGGAAACATCTACTGCTTTCCTATCTACCGCTGGATTTCTGACAGTGAGGTGCATTTTTTCAGAGAAGGAACAGGTTTGTTGAAGCTTTCTTATCTGACTTATCTGTGCTGTTGATTTTTCACAAAAGGCATAAAAGACAGGCAGATTTTGCAAGCTTGACTTTTATGATGCAAATTGATGTCAACATGGTTTTTATTTTAAACCTGATTGTGGTTCTTTTGTCTTTTTAGCTGTGAGAGTCTTTGAGGAAAACCATCATCTTGGAGCTTACAGCCGGGAGCAGGAGCTGAACCAGCGAGCGAATGAGTATTGGTAACAACTCAGAGCTTTTGTGCATTTTACCTTTGTGCACCTGTATACACTTAAGTATTTATGCTGTTTCACATTCTTCACCACTATACTGTTCTGTCCTTCCCAGCTGGGATGTGTATGCAGAGGGAATACCTCACTGCATGAAGGTAGAAAACTCAAATGATCTTCCCTGGGAGGTTCAATTCTCCTTCACCAAGTCTACAGAATTCCTTTACACTGCATCCACAGGGTGAAGTCCTCAAACTCTCTCAGACATTGCTGTACCTGCACATCTATATATGTACCTGTCTATTGAAACACACCAACTGCATAATGAAGTTAGTTTTTGCCTTTTTTTTCTAGGTTGCTAGAGCTGGACCCTAAGCTACTGGCTAATTGCACAGAGAAGTGGACTGATATAGATGCTATCAATCGGGTGTTTTGTTGCAAACAAACTGAAATATCAGGTACTTTAATGTAGCTCAATCATCTGCTGGTTTGTTTTTTGAACCTTTAAATAAATAATTGTGACAGAAAATTTAAAAAAGATGCAGAGGTGTCCAAACTCTAAGCTTTATGATAACTCGTAACTGTAGTAAGTTGCACATCGTCAAAAAAAAAAACTGTTCATCTCTCTTGTTTCACACACAGTGCTTTTAACTACAGCAGAGAAGATTTTCTACCTCAAAATTTGACATTCAATTTAAAATCCTCTCTGTCCTGTCTCCAGAATATGTCGAGAAACATTGGAAGGAGGATGCTTTTTTCGGCTACCAGTTTCTAAATGGAGTCAACCCCATGTTGGTCAAACGTTGTTCCGTCCTGCCTGGTAACTTTCCTGTCACTGACGACATGGTCTTCCCTAAAGGCCAGTGTAGCTTGGCAAATGAAATAAAGGTAACTGTCTCAGAAAATCTAATTTAGCAACTTGTTGGCAACTGTTAAGACATGTAAAAGAACTCATTCTTATAGCACTCAGTTAAAGCCATGTTTTGCCCCTTGATCAACATCTTGTATATGAAATATCCATACTCTATGCATTTGAGATTATTTCTCCTTGTCATTCATTGTCTGTCTGAAACAGAAAGGCAAAATATTCCTGTGTGACTACAAGCGTTTGGATGGATTGAAACCAAACATCGTCAATGGGAAGAAGCAGTACTTGATGGCTCCCCTTGTCCTGCTCCACAAAACACGTGATGATAACCTGATGCCTATTGCTATTCAGGTAAGATCAGCAGTCAGACATACTGTAGCTACACTAAAGCTGCAAGTTAGCCCACTGATAATGTTCAAACTGTAAGACATAGGTTGCCCTGCAATAAAGCACTCGCCTTGCCTCAATTGTTTAGCATTTCCGTAACGTGCCCAAGCAGGTTTGACCCACAAAGACTATTTTGTTGACTAGTGCGAGTGCTTCACGCCACTGACCATCTGGGGAGAGAGAAAGTCCTGCTCAGATGTGATACAAGGCAACCATGTCTAGTGTGAATACTCTCTTAATTAATTTAATTTCTGGTTCTTTGCAAGTGCCAGCTACCATGTCTGGCATTTAGTATGAATTCCCACTGTCAGGAAAAGCCTTTGATTTATCCCTGTCTGGGCCCAAGACACATAAAAGACTTCCTTCAACACCCTTGTCCAGGTTTGGTAGACTAATAGATAAGTCTAAAGCACAAAACAGGTTTATTGATGATGCCCAAAATCCCAAATTTGTCATAAACGGCTTAGGACAAGGTAAGAAGAACAGAGAAGTCCTTTGCAACATATATCATACAGTATCTGTATAGAAAACATAACAATGTTTACATAAATTAGACCAATCAACCTCTGACAAACCTCTGTCTCCTCCTGCAGCTGAAGCAGACTCCAGCAGACGACAACCCGATCTTTTTGCCAACTGATTCTGAGTACGACTGGTTGATGGCCAAGATTTTTGTGAGAAGTGCAGATTTCAGCGAGCACCAACTCAATGTTCATCTTCTGCGCACCCACCTGCTGGCTGAGGTTTTTGCCGTCTCACTGCTGCGCAACATGCCTATGGTGCATCCACTGTACAAGGTAACCGGAGATTTTGGCAATGTCAAGTGTCTGTAGTGAGTACAAGACGTGAAGCATTTATACCCAAAAACTCTGTAAGGTCGGAGACGTACGTTGTAGATGTTAAGCAAAGCAGTGTTTTTTAAGGCCAACTCTAATTTTTAAACCTAAGATGGTTTTGTAATTAATCCCTGTGACTGTTTAGAGCAAAAAAATGTGTTTTAATAAACTGTCTGTGTGGTCACACAGTAAGTGGCTGTAGTGACATATGACCTCTGTACTGTAGGTGTAAAGGTTGTAGGTCTTGTTGTAACTGGGAACACACTGATTTTACTTTAGTAGTAATTTTTTTGTATGTTGATTAAATTATGTAAGTTAAAGAAAAATAACGTTTATATATCTGCCAATATTTCTCAGGGCTAAATTGTGTAGAGGCATCGATACAGACTTTTCTTACACAGCTCCTCTTTCCCCTTTAGCTCCTCATACCTCACACTCGCTACACTCTGCAAATCAACTACTTAGCTCGACAATATCTAATATCCAAGACGGGATTTTTTACAACGGTAAGAAAAGAGCAACATTACATTACTACACTGTTGCAAAAGAAATGTCTTTTTCCAATAGTGTGAATAACATTATTCTCTGGGTATATTCTGTACGTGTTTGTCTGTACCCTAGTTTGCAGCATCTGGTGGAGAGGCTATGTTCACAATTCTGAATAGATCATTGTCATCGCTGACCTACAGCTCCCTCTGTATCCCAGAGGACATTGCTGAGCGTGGACTGAAAGATGTACCAAACTTCTTCTACAGGGATGATGGACTCAAACTTTGGAAAATCATTAAAAAGTATTATAAGGAGTTTTTTTCTGTTATATGTCGTTTAATTAATATTATATTTGTAAATCATACATGTTGTGACGATGTGTAGTACAGTACTGTAGATAATATAATATAATAGAATGGTTATTATATTACCTTTTACTACTACAGTTTGAATAGGTTTTACATATCTACATTTCTCATAGGTTTGTGGACGGAATACTCCGCTACTATTACAAGAAGGACACCGAGGTCCAACAAGACACTGAGCTGCAGAAATGGATTGGGGACATTTTTGAACATGGCTTCCTTTCCCAAGCAGGCACAGGTGAGCACTACAGAAAGACACACATTTTTATGATGTTTGCAATGGTGTGCACATTTGTGTACTGTTGTAATACCACAGCAAATCCAACTTTAACTCAATCGTCTAAATTACATGACAGCATCTTTAAGTAATGCAGTTTATTCTCTCTGATTTTCAGGAATTCCACAGAGATTTGACACTGTGGCTCAGTTGGTCAAGTTTGTCACCATGGTGATCTTCACTGGCTCATGCCAGCACTCAGCTGTGAACTCTGGACAGGTGAATTTACAGGGATCATCATTCATAGTGATGTTATTTTTAGGAAATAGGTTGATTAGTTGTTGCAATTTTCTATGTGTTGTTGTGTCCTGGGGAAAGACACTGTTGCTCCCGGTGGGTCAGATGCATCCTGCCTGGCAGCCACCGCCATCAGTGTGTGTGTGAGTGTGGTTGTCAATGGGTGAATGAGAGGCAACATTGTAAAGCAGTTTTGGACAAAAGCACTATATAAGCGTCCATTTACCATTTATCATTCTCAGAGCTCGAGAAAAGTTGAAAAATCCAGTCTGACTTTCAGAACTGTTAGTGAGCCTTTAGCAAAGGTCCAAATGATGAATGTATGGAATAAATTTCATGGCAGTCCATTCAATAGGTTAAATATCAAACTGATACTGACTAAATCAAAGTAGGATTTTACTGTTTGGCCTGAACATCATTTTATCAGCAACTGAAAAGTATGAAATTCTTCATGTATCTATTTATTGTAGTACGACTATGGTGGCTGGATGCCCAACACTCCCATCACCCTACAGCGGCCTCCACCCACCACAAAGGGGACAACAAGTGAGGAAACGATGCTGCAGACGTTTCCTGACGTCAACTCAACGGTGCAGGGCATGGCTACCATGTGGCTACTCAGCAAGCAGTCCTCTGACTTTGTAAGTAATTTAGACTTGATGAAACTTTACTTAAGTCACATCTGATGATATTCGGCTTGTAAAAAAGTAGATTAATACTATATATTATTAGAGCAAAGCCACATTGCTTAAGCTATTGAAAAAAAAACCTGTATCTGCACTATTTACACTATATTGAAAAAAGAATATCTTTATTTTGAAATATATCATTGATCTCATCAGGTTCCCCTTGGCTGCTACCCAGAAGAGCATTTTAGTGACAAGATTCCCTGCCAGCTGATAAAAGATTTTCAAGGAGAGCTTCAAAGTTTAAGTGCAGCCATCAAAGCCAGAAACAGCACTATGAACGTGCCGTACACATACATGGATCCAGCTTTGCTAGAAAATAGTGTGGCCAATTGAATATTATTATTATATATTGCATAAATATGTTTGACAGTTTTTTTTTTTTACTGATACTACAGTGGAAAGAAACTACTGTGAAGCCATTGTGTTCTGATTTGTGTTTTTATACTGCTTCAGTGGTGGTGATGATGGAAATTTAAACACACAAGACATAAACAGGCGAGATTATCAAAAACCAAAAGAAAACCCCAAAAAACGTTGCAAAAAGTGACAAAATACAATAACAAACTGTCACTGATAATAATAGTTCCAATAATGAGAATTTCCTCCAGATTGGTTCACTTTGTGCCTGTTGTCTTTGACACTGTTAGATGAGATAGGGAGCCTGCGGACATATATAAAACACCACACACATCAGATTCTTGTAACCCTCCTCACCCACATCATCACTCACCCACATCTTATGATTTTTTTTCTTTCGTACCTCATCACCTGTAAGCATTCTTCTTCTTTCATTTTGGTACATATTTTACCCACTTGCTTGTGTATTTGTTACACGTGACTCTTTTCAATTTTTTGCTGTAAGTGGATGATTCTTTGAGGCAATAGCCTGATCTAAGTGTGAGCCCACCTATAATGAGGTGTTTTATATATAAATATATATATATATTAAATATAAACAAGAAACCATTAAAATCATTTCTTACCTAAAATTTGTATTGTTTTATTATTGTTTTAATTTCTTTAAAATGTTACTGAAAACTTTAAACAAGGGGTAGAGAACATTTCCTCATGTACAGGTCTGCAGCATCATCGTTTTAATCGTGTGCCATTTCAAAAATATTAATTTTCCGTGAAACTCGGGACTCTGTGGGGCTATTTATAATAATAAACAATAAACAAATAAATAATAATACTAATAAATAATGAAAGCAAGATAAAAATTAATTTTACATTCAACTGAGAATTCTAAATAATATAATTATAAATAAATGATACTCCCATAATTTGGTGGGTAATTTTTGTCGAATGAAATTTTGTGCTTTGTTTTATTGCGGCGTTTCAACCACTCCCACTGTTTCAGAGCAGATGAGACACAGAAGTTTTGAGCGCTCTGCCTATTAGTGACCCCTTAAAACAAGCATTATGCTCTACAGAACTAAAAACAAACACGGTGGCAAACCATATGGCTGATTTGTTTCCACGGCAATTAAAAATTTGTTAAGTTTAAACTTGTTAAGTTGTTGTCTACAGGATTTTCATACTAAATGTTTCCTTATCTTTTTGTAGGGTGTAGATTAATGTAGTCATTTAATGGAAGAGGGATCTTTAGTCTTGCTGAAGACAAATGTAAGACACTAAGATGGATTTTTAAAGGGGAGCTTTTAAGTGGAAATTTGAGACAGTGCTTCTTTTAAATTAATACCAAAAGACAAAAATTCAGGCAAACATAAGAATATATAAGATCATATAAAACTATTATACAGATGTAGGCATGGACAGTAGGGGCATTTGCCTACCAATAATTTGAGAGACGAGAGATGTCTTTGCCAATATTTGATGAAAGTCATTTGCATCATCTTTCCAAATAAATGGCTGGCATGTACAGGGTTGCTGGCTCGGTCTACGTCCACTCAATAGCAGGCTGTGCCCCTCAAATCAGAGCACTGACCTAAAAACTATCTGCACTGTGGAGAAAACAAAAACAACCCTCTGCATATTGTTCTTCTGTGCTGGGAAATATGAAGAAAAAAGATAACAGTTATCAAAATCTTAGTAATCAAAGTAAAATTGATAAATATCACAATACAATTCATGTCATTATTCTTTACTTAAAGATGCTGACAAACCTTTCTGAATCTAAAGAGTTGTTACTGTTGTTGCTCCAACATCTGCCATTACCTCTTCTGGTGCCTGGTGTTTCTGTTTGAGCGGGTGAAAATACTTTCGTTCGGTTTACACCCTCTGCTGGTTCGGCTGTCTGATACAATTTACAAATAATGCATGTTTGATTTACACGGTTATATTTTACCCTGGGATATCAAACTAGAAAGTAAATATTCCTGTGGGACTACAGACATTTTGATGGAGTGAAACCAAACACCACGACTGAGACCAAGCAGTCCTTGAGGCCTTCCCCTGGCCTGTTTCACAAAATGCTTGGTGATAAGCTGTTGCCAATTGTAATTCAGGTGGGACTTTGTTAACTTTGAGGGAAGGTCAGTTTTGAGCTACATAAAAGACAGTTGAAGTGTTATATTTAATAAGTGTGGATTTATGGCAATATATGAAATGTTTGAACTTTTCTTTATAGCACCCTCATGTGGACTCCTGCATTAAAATTCCGTTTGGGACTTAACCATATTTTGATTTACATCAAGAAGACTACTACACATTTGCAGCTTTAGTGAGTTTTGTGGAAATGCTTTGTTTCCCTGTAGTATTTTACAAAACTTCTATTGGTAGTGGATGAAAGCTAAATGAGTCACTAACATTTCAATGAAAGGCCATGTGGAGTCTGACTCATGCCCTGATTGCATAGTAATCATGCAGCTTAACAGGTTTGTTGTTATAAAGCTGATGATATTTGTGCAGCTGATGGATGTATGAATTTCCTCTTTTTTCCCAGCTGCCCTAGTCCTTTTCATATTGCCTGTTCTGATACTCTGTCAATTTCAGGGACATTCTCACATCCTCAGCCCTCTGCATCCTTAAGTAACTTTCTATCTGGTCCCCATACTGTACATTATCTCCAGTTCCCATTACCTGACATTCACACATGTATTTCCAGTTTTCCTATCAGTCTCTATACCAGTCAGTTTCTCCCTGCTCCTCCTCAGATTGTCAAGTTTCTGGGAGTCTCCCTTCATGCTGTTAACTTGCCTGCTACCAGTAATTGGCTTTCTGTTGCCTGTTACCTGCCTGCACAGTGCTGGTCATTTCTTCTAATAAAGATGCTCCACTGCACCATCCCATTGCCTCCCATCCAAACCCTTAGCCACTTTATGACACTAGCATTGTAATCACTGACATATTTTAAAAAATGAATATAATGGCAGATTATTGTAAGGGACTTCACTGGGCCAATGAAACGGTTTTGCAAAGTTTGAACAGCTGTGTCAGCCATGAAGCACTAAGCCAGTCAGACTGTGAACTACAGCCTTTTGAATTTTTTTAAAGTCCTTCATGCCAAATTTTCTAGACAAATTTAAATATATTCCTGTACAAATACTGAGAACCCAACAGCAGCTCAGCACCTCACAAATAATTGGTCGACTTTCTTGTTTTTTAATTTCTGCTTTTGATTTTTCAAAAGAAAAAAAGGGAAACAAAAAAGGGAAAAACTGCAAGATGAGCTTATGACATAATAGTGACATTGTTGCTTTTTATAAGACATTTTACTGTTAGTTTTAACGATTTTATTCTACGAATCTCTGAGTAGTAATTAACTTTTGATTGTTTTCTCTCTTTTCCTACTGATTCTGAGTACAACTGTATGATTACCAGCTTGTTTGTGCAGATTTCAAACAGCATCACCTCGTGTGTGGCTGAAGTTTATTTCAGTGTCACTGTTATGCACATTTTTATTAAGGTTTCCACTTAAATTAATTTTGTGCCTTTTCACACTGTTTAATGTATTATTCAATTTAGTTTTAATCTGTTTTTAGCCTTTATAGTGAATTAGTTTCTAAGTTTAATTATATATTTATAAATAATTAAAATATAATTATATAATTATATATTTCCATGGTAGTTACTGATATTAACCTATGCTGTGCAACATACTGATGGTACATCCACTGTACATGGATAAGTAGTGCCACCATTTACAAGTTATTTGTTAAAGAGTAGAATAGGAAGCAATACAGCTGACTGGAGCAGGTTCTGAGGAGTCTCGGGGGGGTCAGTGTCAAGAGAGGGTGCTGAAAAGAAAGGACTCCCTTTTGCATGTTTGTTCAGAACTACAGGCAGCTGACCGGAAGAGGAGGAGTTGTCGAATCTGTTGAAAAAGGCACTCACGTCTTCTGCCTGGCTCTGGTCCTCAATCTTCACCTTCAGTTCCTTATGCAGTGCCTTTGCTCTGACAAGACCCTGTCTCTCTCTCTGTGAAACCTTTTTCTTTTGCTTCAACAAACCATTCAGACTGTAACTCATGGTTTGTTATTGGGGAAGCATAGAATAATCAGACATGCTGTCTGTGAATCCACATGAGATTCACAGAAAACATCCCAGTCTGTGAGCTCCACGCAGTCCTGCAGGGATTCTTCTGCTTCACGGTTACAACATTTTACAGTCCTGGTGGTGGCCGGGAATCTTTTATCAACAGAAGTGTAGCTGGAAAAAATGTGAACAAGACTGTGGTCAGATCCACCAAGCCGAGGTAGTGCCGTGGATTTGTAGGCATTACCACACAGAAGATCCAGGGTCTTATCTCCTCTTGTAGGCCGGTCCACAAACTGTTTGAAGGTGGACAGTGTGCTGGAGAGGGAGACATGGTCGAAATATCCTCCGGATAGGAGGATAAATGAGTACAGGTACCTTGTTTGTAGTCTTGCGATACAGTAGCTGCGTGAACTACATCACAGACAGTTTCATGGTTTGCAGGTGAAATGTAAACAACAATAGCGACGACCACAGAGAAATCCCACTGCAAGATGCTTTGGCATCCGTTCATTCCATCAGCTGCTCATATCTGAAGGAACTGCCTTCACCTTTCTGGAAACAAACAATTGTTCTAAAGTCTCTATAGAGAAATGGAGAGTGATAAGCAGCACAATAAACAAGCTTCCTTAATTAAATATAAATAAATGATGTGAAAGAAACAATATTTTTATAATATTTATAGTCTAGACTTCTTACATTGTATCCCTCATGTTTCTATGTATTTCATGCTGATGAGGTTGTATTGCAGCAGCAGCGAGCACCTCTGAAAGTGGATTCCAACTCAAACTGTATTACTTTTTTCAATTGCTATGTGACGAGAGCCTTCCTGACAGACGTCAGAGTAATTATATAACTCGGTAAAAAAAGAAAGAGCCCTTCATAAACCCTTTAAGGTTTGTGAAGTGTGTGCTTGGCTGCAAAGACACTGAGGTTTGTCACGACCCTGAACTATAGAAGTGGATTCAGGACATTTTTTGTCTCATGAACCCTCTTCCCAGTCAGATATAGAAATTATATGAATTATATATTAACATTGGTCTGTAAAACACATTTTTTCACTAGTGTTCTTGTTGTTAACATTCACCATATTTCTGCACTGTGTCTGAGTTGGTCAGATTTGTCACCAAAGGCCACGTGGCCTTTGTCAGGGTGGTTTGTAGCTTCTATTTCAACACCATAATCATGTGACCACTACGACACATTCAAATAATTTCTTGTTACTATTATAAAGAATATTACAAATTCAAAATCACTTTCAATTAATACAAATTATTAGATACCGAAAATAGTATAATTGCATCATACATTAATGCAGAACATTAACATGATAAATATATTATTCTTGTTTAGAATAAAGTTTTCTATAAATACAATCACATAAAGACATCAGTATTACCATCTAATTGATATATTCTTCAAGAGAGTAAACACAAATACAGTTCCAGTTGCAGTCTGAATACATGTTTGAGAAAAGATGAAAAATCAAATCAAAATCATTTAAACTGGGACTTAAAGTGCTCGGTTTATATATCTAAATTTCCCTCTTTCGAAGAACAGATTTCCAAATCTCCTTCTGTTTCTCTCTCATATACTTGGATGATTCATTTCCACAGAATGTGCTGGTACAGGATGGGTCACTTTTTTACATCTTATCGTAGTCTTATACTCTGCTATTGTTTGTTTTAATTCCCTGTGGACGTCATGTATCAGTTTTAACATTAGCGTCACATTGTGTATTTATTTCAAACACTTTTAGTAAAATATGTTCCATAAGTTACCTTAATGTGGAGAGGGGCTGTTGATGCCTCCCATGACACAGATTCACAGAACAGCACTGGCATTAGAGATTTTCTCTTCCAATGGTTGAGTGAGGCTCACCCTTCTAACTGCAATGTGAAAATGAAAATGAATTATAATTACTAGTTATGACTTTACTAAAATTTTATTCTTGTATTTATTCTCATGTCGATGTTATATTTGTTGTGTGTTGTTAATGTAAATAATTTAATAATTCACCTATGAAAGTCTGATTATTTATGGTCAACAATTAACAAAATATTTGTTTCCTTTTGGTTTGAAACATAACACTTATTGTAGTGCACTTAACTTTTAAATTACAAATACTGTTTATAACAATATCGTCTTATCTCATGGTTTGTACATGATGGGGTTTTTTTTATGTTAATCTTTCTCAATGACTTTTTCAACTGAAGCCCAGCACTCTGATCCTTAATGCATTTCGGTTCCCTGCTAGTTGATAAGAAATACTTGAAATACAATGATCATAATCTGAAACAAGAGTCTGGAAGTCCTTCACAAACACACACAAACACACACACACATGCGCGCACACGCACACACACACACACACACATGCGCACACACACACACACACACACACACACACACATACACACAGAAAGACCCTTTGCTGGTGGAAAACAGTGACTGAAGACATAACCCTCTTCTTTACTTGGACTAATGATACGTAGTTTGCTGATTGAGCATCTCTTTCCCCCACAGGGTTGGTGTCCTCTTGAGAGAATCTCTAATTAACCTAATTAGTCTTTAAACTTCCCAGTGATGACTTTAGAAACTGTCCTTATACTGTGATTGTCTTAAGTTCATTTTAAATCTTATCATGGAAACATGATAAGCCACTGGGCAAACTCAATACTTTCCTATGCAATACACATCTGCCCAAAGCAACTGTGTTAGCATTGAGCAAAAGCTGCAAGCTCAGCCAAGTTGGATATTTGTGTCCCAGAATGTATAAATAGATCAGCCACTGAAGTTAAAAATCGTACAATGGTTCAGTGTTGACATGATTCTTGACATTAGTCTTAATTAATCTACTCACATCTGCACTAATAATGTACCTTTATCACTCATAGGGTTATAATCGGTTACCTATTACCTAGAGTCTTTACGCCACATCATCTAGCAGGTTTGTCTAACAACTTCCCCAAAGTGGTCTTACCTTTCAACTTTCTCCCCCGTTGATTTCTGCAGGCCTCTTCTTTGACAACATCCAGCGGTCACGTGCTTTGACCTGCCACTGTGTTTTCGCTAAGTCCGCCAAGCACGACATTGAATGAAGCTGTGAAAATACAGTACAACAAAATGGAAGGCTATTCATGGAACATTATAAGAGGGTGGAGAGTGAGGATGGGCACATTAAAATAATCAAAATGGGGTATCACAAAACTTCCGGCAGAAATCAGTCTAAAGTTCTACATGTTGTACTGTGAGTTCACAGTACATATTTCATTGTATCTGATAAAGATATGTTGGATTCATGTGTTAAATGAGGAGCTATTTGTAAAGTGAAATGATCTTTTGCCTTATTATTTTTGATCACAGATTCTCATGACTTTCCTTTCTTTCTACTTTCATGTCGAGAGCAGCTGTAACAAGGCAACACAATATCCCCTTGGAATTAATAAAGTTGTTGAATCTTGAATCTTGAACTTTACCAATAAACACAACATATTGAAAGGGTCAGAATCAAGTAGTAATACAGTGGGCCTCTGGTCTATTTCCAATTCAGTCTCCTCTCTTTGTCTCCTCTCATTCTTCTTCTCTTACTACATTTGTCTATAGGCCGTCAGCATGTATAGATTTCTTGTTTCTATGGAACAGGTCTAACAGAAACCAGGAAGCTCTAATGAGGTCATTTAGCCAGAGGCTTTTTCTATATGATCTGAAAAAGCGTTTTAATATTTCCTTCTCCTATTGTGTGCTCTATCACTTTGTGTGTGTGTGTGTTTGTGTGAGAAAAGAGAGGAAATGCCTGACTTTGCTGTTCTTCTAGAAATGATTGGGAAACCACAGAGAGTAAAACCTACACAAACACACAGACACAGGGAAATACACACACTTATGTTATCTAGTGCTTTTGGCCTCTGGATTTCTTTCAGCTGTGGTGGTTTATCTTAATAAACAGGCAGTTTGCTTGCCCTTTTTGTCCCAAATAAGCTGCCCCAAGGCAAAATGAAGATTTTTTAGGTATTTCATCACAGGTCAGTGACAGGACTTTGGAGAATCATCTGTCTGGAGACTGATCTAATATCAAAAGTGCAGCCCTTATTTGAGCAAACAAAAACTTGATTTATTTTCAGTTTTTGCTGTGTGTGAGCTAGAGAGTGTGAGAGAGAGGACAGCTACAGTATGATAGCTGACTCTTTAGAGGTCAGCAAACTCTATCTAACTCTAATGGCCAACAGCATGAATTCACACTTCAGATTTCACCAAAGCTGAAATTGTGAAAACTTTGACGGTTTAATTCACTGCTCTGAGCACATCCACCAATTTAAAAGCTGCTGCTTTTGTGATACATAATGAGGTATCCTGAATCAAGAAAATTGACAAGGTGAATGTGAACAACTCCTACACTCACTGCGTTATTGCACGTATAAAGAACTGTACAAGTGCCACCTATCACAGAAAATGCAGCAAGGATTTAATATCAAAGTAGTTGAACCCACTTAGATTAGATGTCAGAGCTAACTGGGGATGTACTCTAGTGTGCAGGCTATATTATGTTTGCTTCTCATTTGAAATTAATGACTGGAATTAAATGTTTGATGCTTCCTGCATGTCAAAAACAAAAAGCATGCTTCTAAATCAATGGGGGAAAAAAAAGAAATCATTTTAAATGTCTTTGAGGAAAATGAAACGTGAAATGAAAGCATGTGTCCTTCTGCCTTTTAACAGTCGAAGCAGTTTGCCCTCCATCGGGTTCTCTGCCATCTAAAATGTACATCTTCTTTCTTTCTTTGAACAGATAAAAAAAAAAAAACCATCATGTACTGTACCAACTACCCATGGCAAATTTTCCTTTAATAATGATCCAACAGCTTCAAATAAATTCAGAAGCCCTCATCCTTTAATATTTCAGTTGGTATCAAATCCACCTGGTGCATACACCATCTTGAATAAAGATTTGTTGGCTATATGTCTATCTCAGAATCTGAATGAATTAAGTATTCACGTTTCATAAAAGGAATCTTGAATCTCGAACTTTTATTTTATTTCTATACTTTATTTTCTAATATTAAATTGTGCCAAATAAACCACCCTAGCCTGTAAAGAGTAAACAAACTGATTAGAGAAGAATGTTTGTGAACTGCAGCAGTAATTGGATTTTGTTATGAAACTGGTTCTGTATAACTTCTACCACAATAACACAGACATAAATAAGGGAAACGTTATGGTTTGATGCTTTGATCATTTTACTCAGCCCCAGCAATTTGAGGTTTTGGGGCACCATTATATAGTAGTATATCTATACTGTTTTGTTTGTTCCTTACCAAAATACACTGAGTGTAACTCTGGGATTTACGTAACATAACAAATCCACTTCCAACCTTTAGTAGGGAAAACCTCGACAGAATACCTTTAAAATAAGTTTTTCCAATAGCAATAGCAACAACTGTGTTGCCGCCAGCTACTAGGAAAAGAAATCATGCTGTGTTGCATTACGTATAAGCTAAATGTATTTTATTTACACACTGATCGTGATAAATCTGAATTTGGTGAATGCACCCATGCATACAGAAAACCTTTAAATTCCAGCAGATGCCCTTCATTAATCACACCATACAATGTGCAACTATGTGCTTTGCAAATATTATAGCATACTACATGAACATACACAATCTTGTGCACTTGCACAGACTAGCCACACACTATGCTAGGTTTCCATCTGTATACACACTCTCCTGAATTAAAGAGTTGAAACACCAATTCTTTCAAAGGCCATTCATGAATGAATTTACATAACGTATAAACCACACAACAAATGGGATTGTAGATTTTGAGTATGTACACAGAAATACATTTACAATAATACAATCAGTGAAAGTCTAAAAAGTTGTTATTGTCTTTATAACAAACTGCACTGAAAATAACAAATCACATACTGTATATTAGAAGGTAACTGTTGATTTACTGTTGAAGTGTCCGAAATCTTTCTGTTCAACACGTTTCAAGTATCTAAAACAAAAAGATGGTGGCGTATTTAAACTTTAGGTGACTTCAAGGACAGATCAGAATTGAAAAAATGAAAAACTCGTATGCTAAACAGATCTTTGAAATACTGAGACAAAATCTATGCTGTTTCATTCAAAACTGTAGAGCAGTTCACAGTACCAAATACTCCGATTAGACAACAAAAGCAGGGATAGACTGACTCTCTAGCTGGACTCTGAGTCCTACTTTACATTTACAGTTACATTTGGATTACTCTGGATTTGAACGAAATCATGACAAATACAATTTGTCTTTTACACAATCTATTTTTTTCTCTGCTCCCAAATGTATTTTGCTGCTCCAAACGGTCACAAAGCACAACGTTGGCCATACGTTTTAACATCAACCAAATAAGAAAAGCAATGGGCTCGTACTTTAAAAGGATCAAAGCAAAGAACAAGCAGACTCCTAAGTGAGGGAACGATCCTCTCTCCAGGAAAAAATAAAGTCAATTTGGATCTTTCAGTGGCATAGCTGTAAGGCTGCCACAGACGTGTTAAGTGAAGGACATTTCCATGGTAAGTTAAGTACATGCAGGCTTCAGAGTTACAAGGTGATGGAGTGAGGGTGTGCTGCTGAGATCGGTCCATGAGGTTTGGTTCAGCCTTTTTATTCATGGACAGTTGGGAAAGAGAAACCCACTGTTCTGCAGATGCATAATTTTTCAGCTATTGTTCACAGGATGGCTGGGGGAGTCGGGGAGGGATCGGCAAGAGCCCAGGCAGAGCGAGGGGGGCGTCAAAACAGAGTCAGTTCTCTATGAGAGGATTTTCCCTCTCTTTCTGCCTTTCTCTTTCTCTGTTCTGTCAGTCAGAGTCTTCTCAGATTGTACTCCTCTGTGCAGGAGCCTTTCCTTAGGGTGATGTCGTCCACAGCCATCTCTCCGCTCCTGCCTCGCCCCCTCTCCCCCTTCAGGATCACCTGGTGAAAGACAGCACATTGCACACTAAGGTACTACCACAGAGGAACAATCATCACATCCTAGCTAATAATAAAAAGGTATTTGCTGCTTCAATCTTAAATTTACTTACACTCTCCAGCCCTGTGCCCCATAATGTGATTTGGGTGTGTCTCCAGCCGTTTCCACCTGTTCGGCCCCAGACTGCTGGACTGTACTGCTTTCCCTTCTTCACAAACACTTGCAGCATGCCGACGTGGTGGCCTGCCAGCTTGTGCCGAAATGACAGACACAGATTGCCGTCATTCCAGGGAGGCGTGAGTGGGAGGACCAGCCGTGCCCCTCGCCCAGTTCGCTTGTTTCCCACATCAGGAATGGTGAGGTACCGTCCACCTGGAGAAAATGACAGAGTGACAGAACATTACGGTCATTTTATGAACATAAACAACATTAAGCTGTATTTCTGAAAAAGCAGGAGTAATGTGTCCTTTCATGTCGTGCTGCAATTGCTAGTACACCCTACTATGTGTGACATTATAAATACCTTAATAATATAGCTGCATCAACAACTCAGCTTTCCAAAAACAATGTCCTGCTTTACCTCAAGTCGAACAGTTGTTCAACTTTAGAAACAGTTGCCAGAGTTTTCTTAAATGCATTTTTAATGCTTTGAAAAGTGCAAATGTAGTTTCATTCCATTCACTGTATTTGGGTTGTTTTTTGATACTTTTAAAAGTAGGTACGTATTTAAGCAGGTCTTTCAGTCTGCCACAATACAGGGTATATTTTAGCCTTGGCATCCACCTGTTAAAGTGATGCAATAAGAAAGAAGGAGAAATAGACTTGACCCACTTATGATACTTCACCTCAAAATACAGCCAGTTTGCCAGTGGCAAATTGATTTGGATTTTCTTTTTTTAATTAATTAATGCAGTAGTTAGCATTATAAGAGTTATATCGTTTTAAAAATTTAAAGATGAAAGTGCTTCTGGGTAAAAGCTGATTAATGTTGATGCATTTTGCTTATAAAGCAGATCTGTGTGTGACTGCTGTTAACCACAGGGGAGCAATAAGTATCTGCAGGCCATAAAGGCTTTCGGCATAAGATATATGCAGCTCTCTCCAAATCAGTGCCAACACTTTAAGAGCGTTTGTCAGTGAGGAGCAATGAGTGCTTGTTAGTGACAGTCAAATGAAAAGCATAAATCGATAAACAACAGGTTACATGCTACAAAACACACAGATGTATAAAGACGCATATATATTGAAAAATTCTATTAAATGTTCTGAGCACCTACTGCTGCAAACTAAATTACTTATTGCTGTAAATGATTCTGCAGGTCTGGGTTGAAAATCTTTATTTGCACTTATGTTTGAGCGCAGACTTGGCTGAAGGCCTCGGTCTGAATGTCTGGAAACGCACAGAGAACAAAGCCAGCTGGCGGTGCAAGCCAGATGTAGTTGGTGTCCCTTAAACAGTGCCATTAGACTACGCTGTTAATTCTTCACACAGCCTCTGCTGAGTACACTCAGTGTAATTCCTCCTCATTTAAACCCCATGGAAAACCGTGTTGTGTTCCCATTTAATGTGAGACACACGTTTCACTGATGGGTCGCGTAATCCACTTCTCGTTTGCATCACTTTGTAGAGCAAAGCACTAATCTGCAGAAAAGACAAGCTACTTCCCACAAGTAATTTTCATCTTGACCTGTAATTGAGCAGGAAAAAAAAACAAAAACCAAGACGCTGAGATTGCCTGACTGTGTGTGCGTGCGAGCGTGTGCGTGTCTGTAAAAGCAAACAGCTATACTCATTTTTATTTACCGACTATAAAGTAAACAGTTTTCCTTATTTGAGCCTGTGCAAAATAATTTGACCCCTCGTTATTCAATTACCTGAAGGATCAGGTGTCGTCTCCCAGTGCAGGTCTCCGTCTTTGTCCCTGATCCAACCACAAAGACCGTCATCAAAGGAGCAGCTCAGATACCCAGACTCTGAAGAGAACACATTTTTAGAGAAGTGGAGGACACACACACTCACACATACAAAGGCCTATCTGCTCTCTGTAATGCTTCACAAGAGCCCTGCTGTGTGCCTCTAATTACAAAGGGAGCAAAAAGCCTGTTGAAGCTCTTTCTGATTAACATGATGATACTATAAAAGTGTAAATAGTTCTAATACTGTAAAGCGAGCTGATGCATTGAGGAAAATTCAAGTGGAAACCGAATAAACTGCATAGATTACAAGAGAAAAGGCATGAATCTACGAAATCACAAATATCTGTATGGTTGCATGAGCTGCATGAACTACTGAAATCGGTGTGTGTGTGTGTGTGTGTGTGTGTGTGTGTGTGTGTGTGTGTGTGTGTGTGTGTGTGTGTGTGTGTGTGTGTGTGTGTGTGTGTGTGTGTTTGTGTGCCTCTATATGTAAAGCTTATTGTTTGCATGCTTTGAGGCCCAAATAAAATACATTATAGTTATAATACAAAGTCATAAAACTCAATGACTGATGACTTCTTGTGTAGCAATGATGACTAAAAATAACAGTGAAGGAACAAAGACAAAACAGTTGCGGTATTATCTATCCACTGCCCTACAAAGTGGTTCGAAGACAATAACATTCATCATTTTCCTCTGAAACAGGGTTTATGAAAAACACTTCTCACTTCATTTTCTGAGCCAATGAAAATGCTGTCTCTCTTAACGTGATGCGCTGTGAACTAAAATAAACACTTAACTAAATCATTAGGCAATTTAATCTGCATACCCCTCACATCAATAAATCACGCTGAGGAAATATGACAGATAAAAAAAAGTCTGTCTCTTCATAAAATCTATTTTGTTTTTCATTGTAGGTTTTTTGTTATCGAGTAACATGGAGCTTATGAGGAGAGCACTGATGCACTTCCAAATGATCAATTAATCATTGAAGCAGTCGAGCAATCAAGCAGGCATAATGTGAAAAGTGGAAAAGTCTGGCAGTACGTTCGGGATTGTGAGCCATTATTTAAATGGATGTGGCCAGATGTCATGTGTCACCTCCTGGTGAAAGGCCTATCAAAACACATCTGGTCACCATAATATGTGTGCCTGGGCAACAGTGCTGCTGGAGTTGACTGTCACTTTCATTTTGCCCATAGCAAAATGGGCTCGTCCATCATTGTTTGAGCTCTGCAGTCTGCTATGAGCACAGATGTTGTCGATTGTCAAATGTCCTGTGTTTACCTGGGTCGTCCTTGGCTTCATCTGCCGTGTTGCCGAGCTCAATGTCAAAGTCGATGCCGATGACGGTGTTGTGGCCATGGTTCCGTGGGACTGAGGAGAAAGGTAAAAGACAGGTTTAGATAAAGGATTAACAAAAAGGTATTATATTTGCTCCCTGGCATTTGTCTGCTTGCGGCTACTGTGCAGCTTTGTTTCGATACTCTACAAGGATGAATCAATGTCACAGTTTAGTGCCTGGATATCCAGAGTTAAGCACATTTGCCAACATTGCAGAAATGACTGCAGAGATTACCTGAGGAAACCTGCATCAACACCAGAAGACAAATGTGACTCTAAACAAGGAAAAAGGGGAATAGTTCATCTGATGCAATGTCAGGGCAAATGTTGCTACTACACAGCCTAGAGCTACATAAACTCACATACAGTACACAGGCAGTCTTGAAATAGCCTCTTTCCTTCTCCGATGTGGTCACGCTGCCCAAAATAATATAGGCCAATCTGTCTCATTAAAGGTCAACAGACAACCAAAGGAGCCTGTGTAACAGAAAGGAGGTACATTTATAGTGACACATCTTTTATAGAAGAAGATATTTTTAATTTCTTTAAAATAACAAGTGTCTTCAACAGAGTCTTCTTCATCAAAAAAGGTGTCATGTATGCATCTTAATTTTAAAACATATGTACCATGCCTATTCTTTCTCATATGCTACATATGTGCATTGTCCTAAATTTGAACTTTCCATCCTCCAGGGAGCCTGAGCATTAAAGGGCAACATCATGAAGCTCAGTCACACTAACCCGGAGAATGCAACATAGTCTGTCAGTCGTAGGAATCTGATCTAGGGGGACCACACTCACACCAGGATCTCCAGCAATCCCAGGCATCCAGGTCTCTCCTGGTTTGTGTGTGTGTGTGTGTGTGCTTGTGTGTGTGTTTAAGGAACGTGCCCCCGCCCCAGCAAATGTTTGCATCTGGTCATAGAGCAAATATTTAAAGAGTAAATATGGCAATATGCCATTTAAAAGAGAAGTATTTTTAATAAGGACAGCTGTGGCAATGTGTACCTTTCAATTTTTTATATTAAAAGTCCACTTTAAGAAAATCTCAAAATATTTTATCATAACACGAAAAGAAAAGATAAAGTAAAGTAGAGTTAGTTTAATAAATATCTGCGGGTGTGTCATAGTCATTGTACTGTATATGATGATATGACATTTATTATCCCAGCACAATGGAAATTAATAGAATATGTGCTGCTCAAACATTTAAAAAATATGGACTATGTCTATCACTGTCATTTGATCAATAACTTTTTTCACTAGAAGGTAGTTTTTCACAGCAAGGTCAGAGGATTATACACAGCAACTATGATGCTGTTTGTGTACAGACAAATTGCTTGACTGTTTTCATAGTATTCTTTTAGGGCTTTGAACATCACATAATAAATTCCATTCACATTCACGTTTTTTTAGGTGCAGACATAAATCTCAAATATGTCAAAACCTCAGCCCAAAGGAACTTTAGAAAAAGACTCTGTGCATGGCTATTACCACCGGGGGTAGGTTGGAAGTGACCCTGTAAAAATGTATTTGTTCGACAACTTCTGATTTATTTCATTCTATACAGCATGTTGCTACATTAGTTGACCTTGTCGTTTCCTCTTTTGTGTGGTTTACTGCTCAAGAGGGATTTCCCAAGTTCTGCCAAAAAATGTTGAGCAAACACAATCTTAACCAATCAATAAACAACTTACCTCCCATCGTCTCTTTAGGTTTAGAAACAACAGCAATATTTTACCATTTTCATTTTTTTTTCATTTGCTGTGTGACTACCGTACCTTTATCTTTGTTCATACCATGTTAATCCATCATATATCACTGGCACAGGGTGAAAGTTTTGTATCTCCAAAATTTCAGCTTTTATGGAACTTAAAATAACATAATTGTAATATAAATGAATTTTTGACAAAGAGGAAAAGTTTGCATTCTGGGAAATGTGCTTATTTGGTAGCTGAGAGTTTGATGAGAATACCAATAATACTTTCATAGCTATATTTTAAAGTTGGCGGGAGGCAATTAGTTTTAGCTTAGGATACAGACTATGCAGCTGGAAACAGCGAATGTCATTACACAAGGTAAAAAAATAAAGCTTGCTAGTAAACAGCATGTCTTTAACCTGCACACAAACAGAAATGTAAAAATGGCATTTGTTTTAGCTTTTACACTAATTTACATTCTCTATACAGTGACTTCCTATAGTTTTGTCATCACTAGGTTGCCAGGAAACTGGTGGAGACACTGCACAGAAAAACTAAGGGGCTGAAAACCCCTCCTGCTGTTTAAAAAACAAACAAACAGAAAAAAAAAATCACTTTTTTTCTGTTTGTGTAAAGTTTAAAGTTTATGAGCTTACGATGCTAATTAGTGAGCTTTAGATGTGGTGGTGGGTGTATTTTTGAACTTTGGTGGGACGCAGAATATTGTTTCCCTGCAGCTTTATGCAAAAGTTTATGCTAAGTTACTCACCTCTTAGCTCTAGATTCATATTAGACATGAAGGTGGCATCAACCCCATCTAATCCTTGGTGAAAAAGTGAGTACTTTGGATATATCCATATTTTTTTGGATATTTTGCAAAGTATTAAAATATTCCTATTACTATTCCTGAACTGAAAACAGGTTGGAGGTACAAGGTTTTCCTTTGACAGTGATCACAGTGATGACGGTACAGGACAGAGGCCCAGCAGAGGTATTCTGCATGCCGTGAGGCTTTTATTTAAATTATTCCTGTTTCTGTTGAATTATTTCAGTAATCGCTCAGCAGCCGTTCTCCTCCCCGCCTCTCTCAGCTTACTCAAACAATCTCCAAGCTCTGATTTCTAGAAGTACTTTGTCGTGGTGTGAACTATTAGATTGCTGTCTCCCTCAAGCAGTGCAGGCAGGTGTTAATGTAATTTCTCAACCCCTTCCTTTTTCTAATTATGTGATGCCATCTGGAAAGGTGAGTGGGAACTGCAGTATCTCACCTATTATCCTGCGCTTTGCTGTTGCATCTCACTATACACCTATTTGTCAAAGGACATTACTGTTATTGTTCTAGTGAAGTGCTGTGTCTACAAGTGAGCACGATGCCAAAAATCAGCAGGCAGAGACATCTACCTACACTATTTTCAAATACGAGTTGATGCAATTTAAATTACTGGTGCATTGGTAATAAATATTTTAATATATTGTACAGCTAACACACACATGACTGCAGAAAGGGTGCTCATCTGTACATATGGCTGTGTATCACAGTGTGAAACATATTGAACCTAAACCTACTGCGTGTCTGAATAATTCCTGTTTGATCTGTTAGAGAGAAAATGGCAAAAACCTACATTTGAGTAACAAAATAGAAAATTGAGGTGGCATTATTTTATATATATGTTTTTATCAATAAATATAATGGAAAAAGAAAAAGCCAAAAAAAAAATCAGTTAGCCCATCTCTTAATATGTTCCAACTTATCTATTGCTAAATGTGTTTCAAACTTATCAGTTCACCGTTTTCAAAAAGGTACATGCACTTTAACAAGGTGAGAAGAATGCAGCAGATGATTGCAGTGATTACTTTCTTTGTTACAGCAAAAAGAAACAAATATCTCTCGCCGCTACAGTATTTTGAATTTGTTTCTGTAATGTCAAACTAAAAAAAGGCTAATGATGCCTTTTGAATGTAATTGGTGGTGAAGATGCCTGCTTGGCAGAGAGGACGATCTGACATGGATAAGCAGTCTGGTTGAACAACACGATGTGCTTTTTTAGTGGAGCCAAAAAGATAATTACAGTACCTTAAGAGACTTTAACACTAAGGTACGGTTTAAAAAGTGGATACAGTTTGCTTCATATATGTATCGACCTTAATTGTCACGTTGTGTGTTAGGGTGTAAAAACTACTTGTAAGCATTAATATACAATGCTCCCATTGCTTTATATTTAGTTAGATAAAGTGTGTGCATAAGGGAGCAAACCATGAACTGCTCAGAGAAGTCAGATCCATATTTTCATACGTTGGATTAAATGCGTAGAATAATATGTATGATCTGTCAGGTAAACATCACTCCTGAATCCTCAGAGTGTGACATGTCTCATAATACACACAGTCTTTGAGCGTTCAGATGAAGAAATATGCAAATTCACTGCAGTTTGGACTGCGGAGGTTTGGCAGGGAGTTGAGGAAAATTAATGAAGAGACAAATAAGGCCCTTTTAAAGTCAAAGTCTGTAAACATGGAAATAAAACAAAAGGCTCACCGCATTAACAACATCAACACAGAGATTATAACCTACTAATGCAAAATGTTTTTATGTATTCTGAGCAGTTAGAGCTGCGGTTATCCATATTTTTAGACTGTATGTGTAATTTAAAACGTGCCACTGCTACGGATGCTACGGAGGTGATAATGTTGCTCTGTGACTCTTGGATGGTAAAAGACAGTTGGTCACTAGAAAATTTATCGTGATATGGTTTGTGTATACAGCTTTGCTCAAATCCTTGTTTTAGTCCTTGTAACAAGGTCTTGCATTGCTAAATGCTAATTTACCAAATAAAACTTGTTAATGTGTGAATAAACCTTTGATTTAGAATGTAAAACTGTGTGTGCCTAAAATGGTGTAAAGGTGTAAATGGGTATATTTTCTACAAAAATGAAAAAAGCTGTTAAATAAGAGTGAGACTAAGAAAGATAATAATCTAGCTCTTACTATGGACATCCCCTCTCTGTTTGGTGACCTCCTTCTGGATGCTGTTGTCTACAGGGGTGATTGGTGGTGGTGTGGGTGGGAGTCTGGTGGGAGGTACAGGCCTTGTTGGGATGTGGGGCTTCTGTGTGGGTACAGGTGGCTTCCTGGTGGGGACCAAGGGCTTCCGGGTGGGAGCGGACGGCTTGCTGGGTGGTGGGGTGACCCTCTTTGGAGGCAGAAGCTCTTTAGTTGTGGTTGTAGTAGTCGTGGTGGCAGCCGTTGATCTGGGGATAATTGGGAAGATTCTCTTTGGAGTCACTGGCGGGCGAATGGTGGTAGTGGTCCTCTTCTGATCCAAGTCTGGTATGTGGTTGTGATGATTTGGAGGCAGTTTGCCTGGTCTCGGGGGGTCAATAACCACCTTAGGAATGGCTGAAATAATAAAAGAATGCAGATGGAGCAAGGAAATATGAGCAATTAAGAGTTAATGACGCACAGAATTGCAGACTAACTGCAATGATTAGCCCAACTTTTGCAGAGGAGGGCTTTATTTCATCTACTGAGACTTCTACTGATATCTATTAACTAAATGTTATCATCCTAAAACAAATTGGGTGTCTCAAATCTCAGTGAAGCAAATCCTCATTCTTGCAAAAGAACCCCATAAAATCAAAATGCTGCAAGTTCTACTGGGGCTTTTTAAAAGACAATTCTGGACATATTTTCCTCAATGGGACATTTAAAGGGGAGAAAAAGGGATGGGTTTATGGGTGTGGTTTATTGGGTTTAAAGTGTGCCACAAACTGAGCCACACAGGCATGTGGCATTCAAATGAATGTTTGCTTTTGATAAATTGATGGTGCTTTCTGACAGTGTACTGTTTTCCAGTCACATGCCTGTAATGATTAGAAATTCTTCGTGTGTTTATAGCCGGAGGCCCCACGGCATCTGGCTAAAGCTGCTCTGTGCATGTGGACTGATCGCTGAATTCAAACAGGCCGCAGTGCCCTGCAGATCACCCTCGCTCTGCTGATGTCATCAAAGTTGCATCTCCTTCTCCTTGCTCCCCCACCCAACACATTGTGCACATCAGGAGCAGAGACAGACACCAGGGGGTTGGTGTGTTCTGGTGGTGGGGGGCTTCATGAGGGGCTTTGTGAGTGAGGAATTAGAGTGGACAAAGGCAAGGGGTTTGAACTCGGTTATTGCATTCTCAGGTTGCACGCCACTTTGATAGGTGATACACAAATAGGATATTTTGACTTGACTCCCAGAACACTCGTGGCTCTCACGCTTTGGGCAGATACAGGGAGAAGTATTACCAGCGCACAATGCCAGGGGGCATCCGCTCTGCTCTGTGGACTTTTACACCAGTTGTGTCAGTTAAATGATTAAATAACTGTGGAAAATACATGACGAGACAAATGATCTGTGTTTACACAAATGTTTTACATTTGATGGTGACTCTTTTTGTGCTAAATAAAAAAGGCCAAATATCAAACATCGGTTCACTCTGGGTACATGCGCTAAAGAAACAGGGTGATTCAAGAAATGACAGACAGTCATTACAATGAATGGAATTTCATGTCCACCTCTGTGCTTGCAAGGCTATTCCTCCCTCTTTTTTGGCTTTTCTACCTTTTTGAAAAACACAGGCAAAGAAAATAAAAACGTGAGGCCCCTTTTCCTCTTAGCAAGAGTGAACATCGGGGCTGAGGTTTTGTTCTCAGTTCTTACGTTTGCAGTCGTGGCCCATCCCCCTGTAGCCTTCCTTGCATTTGCACTTGTATGAGCCCGGCGTGTTGTAGCAGGTGGCAAAGCTGCTGCAGTGGCTTTGACCTAAAGAGCACTCATCCACATCTGAAAGATAATGGAAACTTAACATTTAGCTTCTGGGTGCAAGTGTACAAACCTACAGACAAAGATTCATTTTTTCACATTCACTTAGAGGAGAGCTCAAAATGTCTAAAGCTAAATCATTATGAGAGACAGCTGCAAAGATCCAGGGTAATGTAGATTTGTCTAGAATCATAATTGCATATTGTAAATATTAGTCACATGCATGTCAGCTAAATGCTTCCTATTGTTCAGCTCCAATAGTCACATGAGCACAGGGTGCTGCTGCTGCTGGTGGTGGTGATGGAGAGTGCATGCCTTCTTTAGTGTGCAATAACCTTTCAGTTTTATGGTTCGGTTCTTTTAACTTTCCGCCAACGAGTTTCAATCAACAACATGACCAACAGGCATATCAAGTGTTTTCTGTGATCAGAGGACCCCAGATTTGCGTCATCTAATCCAAAAGCTCCTCGCATCTAATCCCACAGGTTTAACCACCAAAAACAGAACTGTAAACAAATAACACAAGCTAAATGACAGATTATACAAGTGAACATTTATTGATGTGGATCAACTATCTTTTCCTAAAAACATGATGTGCATAGACTATAACAGTGAAGGAGACACAGCTGAAATATCTGTGTTTTCTCCCTGTCCTGATGTAACACTTGGAGTTAAATAAGAGGAAACATCTGACTGATGTGGGCGTGCAAAACCTCTTTTGGAGTTTTTTACTTTGGTTATAAGCACTCCATTCCCTGTAGTGTACGTCGTTCTTTGTTGGTTGCAACGTTCCTGACCTTGACCTAGAGAAAACTAATTCAAATTTTAGACGGCAGGCATTCATAAGTATTTAATAACATTAAACTGAACAAGCAGTTTAATTTAGTTTTGTAGTGGTTTGGTGAAATTATTTGAATCATAAGTAGTTTGAAGAGTTTCTGGTTCCTCATTTTTTGCACAGAATAAAACTGAATCATACATGAAATAAAACACAAAGATAGGGCACTGGGATGTTTATAAAACCTCAATGTAAATGAACTACAATGCAGGTAAAAGTTCTGTATTTAAAATGAAGTGGTTGGAGTGGTGAAGATGTTACCAGAAAAAACATTAAATGATATTTGTTTAATAGTTTCATAATTAAAAATACTTTAGTTTAACATTGCTATTATGATTCATTATTTTTAGAATAACAAGTAAGCAGCAAATTAATGTTGCTGCTAATTTAAACAGTTTAAACTTGCATACTGCTGCTAGATAAGTGTAAAAAAATGCATGATATTTTGTAATCTAATAATAATGTTTAATAATATGTTTTTATGTAAACCATTAAATGCCAGTTACAAAATTAACGTAGCTGCATAAGATAAATAAACATAGGAGCTGCCCTGCCCTTTGTTAGACACATCTCTTCATCTCACTCAGTGCACTCTTCAAGTGCAAATCAAATGCTGGGATTCTCTCAGCTTTTTTACTTGGAGTCACTGTTGAGCTCTGTACAGGTGAGACAACAGGTCATTGTAACAGAACCCATGTTAACGTCCAAAATATTGTG
Source organism: Channa argus (assembly GCF_033026475.1). Classification (NCBI taxonomy): domain Eukaryota; kingdom Metazoa; phylum Chordata; class Actinopteri; order Anabantiformes; family Channidae; genus Channa; species Channa argus. Next base: position 12,536,144 of record NC_090199.1, read on the forward strand.
TCTTTAAAAGCATTTGCATTAACGTGCTATTGCTTTAACATTGGCAGCCCTAAGGTTTACCCATATTACCATAATCCAGTTTTAATGTACCTGTTTTTGTTTAAAACAAAAAGCCCATTTGCATTTGGCCTTTATGTGTGTAGTTTGCGTGTTCTCATTGTACTTGTGTGGGTTTATGCGGGTACTAATGTTTTCCCCTCTCAGACCAAGGATGTGCACATAGGATAACTTCCCATCATTGCGTGTAAGAATGGTCTGCCTCTATGTGCGGCCCTGTGGTGACCTGTCCAAGGTGTAACCTGTATTTTGCCCAGTGACAACAAGTTCTAGCACCAGATAACGAATGGATGGAGAAACACAAATTTTAGAAGACAGGTTTAAGTGGATGGAGGAGAGTATGTGAAAAAAATTCCTGCTTGGCACGATTGACAAAGTGCATCCCAGCTTGCAGAGTGCCCACGCTGATGCACTCACCATGAGAATAATACCACCAGGTGGATTAATGGTGATCTGTGTAAATTTAATTCAAATGCAACAAATGCAAGGAACAAATGCAATTCTTGCATTTGTTCCTTTTTTTAACTTGCTCCCTGATTTTGCAATACCAGCATCACTAAACAACAGTCAAAACTACTCCTCAGCACATCTGTGACTACTGTACATTTTAAGCTTTATAACCCTGCAGACACCTTGTGACAGTACCTATGCATTGGTATTTTCCATTGATGTATTGCAGGTCAAACCCTTCGTGGCACTTGCAGATGTAGCTACCAAAGGTGTTGACGCATTTCCTAAACCTGGGACACACTGCCAGCCCTGCTGCGCACTCATCTACATCTGAAAAAATAAAAAATACAGGTTATTACACACAAGGAGATATTCAAATATTACATATAATGTATTCATCATATTTCAGCTAAAGTTGCCATTTTGAATTGTCACTACACAACCTTCATTATTCATTAAAAAATAAAAAACAAAAAAATTTAAAACAATGGAATTTAATTAAAACAAAACTAAACAAATGTTTATATTCATACCACAGGACTTTCTCACCTTCCCAAGTTAGTATTCATTTATGAACAAAGCTGTTCAGTGAGTGGAATACAATGCATATCACTTGTTTCATTATTTAGGAGACCTATTCTAAGTGTCTTTGTTGATCACCTTAACAGGCATATGGGCATTAATATTTAGACACCATGAGGCTCAAAGCAAATGCTTTAAAATCATTAATTTATGTGCTACATTAATGCAGCTGAGGCTCTGTTGTGCTGCAGGGACTCTTGCTTAAAAGGACCTTAAAAACACAGACACCTGGACCAGTTGGGAAAACAAGCAAGTGAAGTTGGTGGGCAGAGCTCCCTTATCCCCTTAACACTGGCTGTGGAGGTTCTCATCAACAAGACACTTAATCCCAAACTGCTCCAGTGGAGCTGCTTAATGGACAGCAGTTGGAGCCTGCAGTTACATTATTCAGCTTCTGGCAGGACATGGGTGAATTATTATGTTTTACACAGCACACACAAGCATGCATAAATACTGCTGTCTTTCTACAGAATATGACGTTGCTTACAAATCCTTCTTTTTTATTAATGTTTGCATCTGCTTTGAAGACATATCTGACATTTCTTTCAAAGTAGCAGGTCTTTAAACATCAGATCTCAACTAATATTCACAGTTACAAATATATTTCAGCCCATAATAAGCTCGGAAATTGAGTTTTACTTGACAACTTGTCTGATACATTAAGCAATTTCCATGAGGGGCAGCACTGACATATGAAGCTGTCACATTCCAAACTTCTACTACAATGCAAGAACATCAATATCCCTGGTCATTAATCAGAGGGTCTTGTTGCAGTTCTGTCACAGTGCAAAAACACGTCAATACTTCTTTCTAGTGGATCATAGGACATGCCTCTTAAGGGATTTTGGGCCTAATCCATTTTTAGTAAACAAACACAATAGCAGGTATACTGTTTTTTTCTAAAATAGCTATTAGGAGTTTAAAAGGCACACATTTCACTCAATAATTGTTTAACTTTAGTTTAATGTCACTTGCCAAAATGGTAAAAGTGAATTTTTTTTCTTGAAAGATATTCAACTTCAATGTAGATGGATTAAGAGTAGGCAGCTGTAGTACAGAATCAGAGGTATCGTGATTCAAAAAAGGGTAGTTTTAGTGGTAGTAGGCTGCAGATGCAATCTGCCATAGTTGTCATAGTAAACTGCTTAAGCAAGTATCAAACGCCTTAGTCTGACATGAAGACATCTTTTGCTCCAACTACAAGTTGGATTATTAGACTCTTCAGTGTAATTCTTTTGTTTGATGAACAAGGGAAATTATATTCGAACCGCTGTAAATCTATGCAAACCCACCTCCCATGTACATTTTGCTTAATACACTTCCATATGATAAGAAGTTCGCCATAAAACTCCCTATAAAACATTACCTTGTGGAGGAAGCATTCCATCACACTGTCATAACACCTTTGGCAGGAAACCTTTTCTTCCCCTCCTCCATCATTTTTCCTGATTGATGTCCACCCTCTTTTAGAAACCTGCCCCCATTAACCATCCTGCAGGAAAGTGGGACTTTATTGCTGTCTAGCACAAATAGCCCTCTCTGAAACAGCCTGTATTTAAACATGGCACAGGTTAACTACCTCAGCTGCACCCCCCCCCTCCCCCTCCCCCCATCCCCCTCATCTGTGAGTTACCCATCTGAAGGCCTGAAAAAAACTGCTGAAGACCTAAAAAAAACTGCTGAAGACCTGAAAAAAACTGCTAATGACAAAAAGAAGAGATGATAGGAGGGTACAGGACTTCCTGCTTTAAGTGAAATACAGTTGACAAGGACTTCCAGACAAACAAACAATATACTATAGTAAATAATTTGCATGAATTGCACTTCTGTTTGCTAAGAGTTTTCATTTCCCAAATTGCATTTTCACTGCCAGATTTTCTTGTTCAGTCAAATATTATTACTCTACAAAATTTAAAGCTGACATGAATATATAAAACAACTTTCTCGCTTGTGATGCGTTACATGCGTCACGTTTGGAAGGGGCGTGGCTAATGGAAAGGCTCCGTTTTTAGGCTTGTGGGGATATTCAAAGACTGCGACGTACCCACACAGGTTCTTCCATCTGGAGCCAGCTGGAGCCCCGGTGATGGACATTGACATCGGACCTCTCCTTTCAGCACCTCGCAGCCGTACTGGCAGTTGGCCATGCCACAAGTGCGTGCGTCTGATGGACACAAGGGAAACACAACACGTATTACCACATGCTGGTGCCACAAGGGGGAACAGGTTCTATTGCTTTCACCCTCACCCACACTTTGTCTCTCTCTCACAGAGACGCTCACAATTTATCATCCAGCCAACGTGTAAGAGTCAGGCAACTCACCTGCCTTTTTTGATATTAGCCAGGTTGACCCTGGGGTTCAGACAACAGAACAGCACACAATCTGGCATTATGAGATTTCTGTGCTGTGCAGTCACTCTGTGCACACACGACCCCACCTCACCAACTTTTATCCTTTCCTACACAACTCATAATCCATCTGCACCCTATCAAAGCGCTGGTGTGCAGTGCCTCTGTTGTTGAGCCATGCCAGGCAAATCTAGACCCTCCAAAATAATAATATAACGGAACAGATTTTGTTCGGCCCCTACGATAACTTCGGTGCCTCAAAAGGAAATTAAAAGCGAGGCTCACGCTGCTGCTGCTAGTTGAGCTGCAGCAGACACCCTGGAGTAGAGTTCGATGACTGAGCCAGGCCGGGCTGATTTAATGCTACAGTGATCTATTGATCAAAGCAGTAGAAGGGGAGAGGAGGAGAGCAGCATGATGTTTAACACTATCATGCTACCATCACACAACAACACCTACAACAGATTGAAGAGCCTCAAGTGGTGAGCAATTCAGACTTTAAAGGAGGGGAAAATTAATTTGCTTCTGATAAAAAAAAGAACTAATTAAAATGAGGTGCTGGGAGTCACGCCATCTTTGAGAAAATAGTTATCAGCATTTACAGGGAGGCATGCACAGACATCAACTCCCATTCTGCTAAACTCCCCAGGGCAACCAATAGGAGCTGAAGTTTGTGTTTCTTTCATAGTTTTTTTTTATTTTTTCTTAACATTTTAGCCTTTAAGATTCTTCACAGTTGTTCTGCCAACTGTAGAGCTGCTGTAATGAAGTGAAACAACATGTGGCTTTAATCGAAAAAGTCAATCTATGGATGGATTTTGAGACTACTGTCAAAGGTGGATGTATTGTATACTAGAGAGCATATGCCATTGGAATTTTGTTGTGCAGACATTCAGATGAATACTTTTGTAGTAAAGAGGAAAAGCTTCACAGGACCACATCCAGGTTTACAGAGCAGAGAGGAGTTTACCATGAAGAAACTGATGGAGAAAATGTGTCTGTAATGAAAATATTCACATTTCTGGCAACAATGGAAAATGTGTATAGTCAATAAGATATACGCGTGTTTGTGTGTGTATGTGTTTTTGTGAATGACAGACTCACTTCCGCAGGTCCCATCAGGCAGCAGCATGTAGCCATTTAAGCAGTAGCACTTGTAACTCCCATATGTGTTCATGCACCTGTGTTTACAGGGCCTCGGCTTCAGGCCGCACTCATTCAGGTCTGCAGGCAGAGAGAGAGAGAAGCCGTGAGAGCAATGAAGGACAGACAGAGAAGCCCTCCTACACAGATGCGAATTAGTTGGAGGGCAAAGGTGAAAAGGTCAATCACGTCGGACCTCACCCATCCATTTTGAGTGTGTGTGTGTTTGAGATGTCTGTCTGTGTGTTTTATGGAAGCAGTAAAAGAGTCTTGAAAGAAGTGAAGGGTTGCCATGTCCTGACAGGCCTGTGACTTCCCGCTTTGATGATTTACCAGGAAGCCATTGTCAACTGTCAACCTGCTCATTACCTGCACGTGATAAAAAAAAAAATGCAATTATTACCCTCTGACTCACCATGACTTTGTGAGCTTCCAGTGCAGCATCTGCTACTCTTCCACAGATGCACATAAATCCAGTGTTTGTATGCATGCATAAAAGCAGACGAATCTCACCCACAACTGCCCATGAAAACCTCATTAGAAAATGATGCTGACTGACTTTGGAGCACCGAGGGCTCATGGGAGAAAGGAATATGTCTTGAGCTCACCACCTGTCAAATGCGTATGCAAAGTCAAATCATTATAGCTTTCTCACAGCAGACATTTTGGCTAGTCAAACACTGGTGAAACTAATGACATTATTAGTGTCTGCACCATGTACTTCAGTCCTAAAGCCATGTTGTTGTGTATGTCGTTTCACCACAGCGGCTGAAACCCAAATAAAAATGAGGCACCATTAATGGTTTTAGTTACACCTGTATATTTCTAGCATAACACATCAACCTGATCCCTGTGTGAAGGTTTTTTTTTTTTAGGACTTAAGCTAAATACGGTTATATTAAGCTTGCTTGATGTTTGCGGATTGAACCAAAATCTTATTTTAAGGAATGTGACTAAAGTAACACAGTCACATTTAAAACTGCACCAGATCCAGCAACCAATAATAATTTGTGGCAGTGGACATTTTCACACATCATGGTGAGAAGCGCACAGGCGTTAAAATCACATTAAAAATGTCCGATGTACTTCAGTGCCAGGCGGATAGTATGTAGTTAGTTCATCTTTGACAAGTCAATGTCTGTTGTGAAAAAAATTTTTAAATGAAAAAGTTCTATTTGTTTCATAGAAGGAAAAGCACAGGCACAACTAATCAGTGAATAGGTACAGCCCAACTAAACGCGTCAATACCTGGACTGTGTTATTGTGCATGATGGCTGACTGGCACAGCATTGGAAAACAGACCTTATTAAAGTTTTACCCTTCTCTATTCTGTTCTACTCTCTACCTAATGTGAGCAGTTAAAGTCAAAGTGGCCGCTGTAACAAAAGACCTACATTCATTCTAGATGCACATCATCCTTAATAGAGTATTGATAATGCTGCCATTAGTTGCTGTAGAAAGAAAATAATCACTCTCATTACTGTAATTGATTATCGTTGTTGTGCTTTTGTACACCCCGAGTACATTAAAGTCAAATGGGAAGATCCTTTGCACTCTGGGTCCACCCGGATGAGCTTGATCGTGGCCGTTCCTTTTCACATTTTAAAAAGGGGGTAGCGCATTTTTTTCTATCTTCTTTTTAATATTCAACAGTGCTTTTACTTCAATAGGATATTCTTGCACTTTGGCCAACTCTTGTTTGGATAATAGTTATGAAACAAAAGTAAGTAGCTACAGGGGAAACACTTTAACGAATATTAGGACATGGACAAGACACATTTTGCTGTACATTACAATACATGGTACAAGATTCATGGAACATCAGGCAAACTGACCTGAATAGTATATACTAAATAACTGAGAGCAGATTTACTGGATATTTGAAGTTTTCTCCTGCATTCAAACGAGGGATCCACTGGGAGTACTAGGCCCAAGTGGGACTATCCCACCTTGAAATTACACACAAACCTATCATACTGAAATGATGACACAGGTTCCAAGAAATATAAATAACTGTAACTATGAATATCACTCCATGTTACTGGGATACAGTAGAACTATCACAAATAGACTGCATTTCACTCTACAGCACATGAGGGGTCATTTTCATCTTGGCCGACCACATTGTAAATGGTGCCATGTTTAGCTCTGTGGACATATGCTGGGTGAATTCTTTGCATGCTACATACTTCCAACATTTAAGAGATACCATAGATTAATATGGATGAATGATGGAGCATATGCCCAGTTTGTACATCTAAAGACCCCATCTTCTATTAATGGTAACTTCTGGTCTAGTAAAGCCATAAGTGATGGATGGATGTGACAGGAGTTCGGGTTTGAACCCTACCGAACTCTGATGCCATTAGGCTTGAAGCCATGTTCCATAACCATCATTTTTCTAGATATACAGGGGTCAGTTTGTCTATGCAGTTGTTACATTAGGGCCACTGCTCAATTATAATTGATTTATAGTGGTACTTTGAATTTGAGAATTAGACAAAACACAACATGTTTACTCTACAAAACCGTTTGTATCCTTCAAGCTAAACCTTATATAATTAAAGGACATGTTTAATTTTACAGTTTGGATTTTAATAGTATTATCAACAGTATTAATACTTTATAAAATGACTGCATTTTCCTAAAACTTGACTTAAGTGCAAACACAGACTGTGTATGTGTGTTTTTCTCTTCAAGGTAAAGGCACACAATTTTTTTTTTTTTTTGCATTTGCACTTGCTCAAAGAGGTTCTGTTTGGAGGCAGAAGCAGGTGCAAAGTCATGCTAAAATGAATAGTGAAATTGCACTGCACACACACACACTTGCACTGACTGTACTTTGTGTGCAAATGAACATAGAGGCAGCTGTGTTTTTTTACTCTTTGTAAAGGTTTTCTGCAAAATAAAATTTTCATACTCTAAAATTTAGGCTTCTTAATTCGTAAACAAAATAACAATTATTTCACCAGTCTTTATCTGACAAATTCAGCTCTATTTATTGTCATAGCTTAAATCCACTTTAATACTGTCGTCTTCTTCCCAGAATAATGTCTGTAACACTCACACCTGCACACACGCAAACAAACACACACACACACACACACCCTACCTCTTCACCTTTTTAATTAATGGTGTCAACCCTGTTTTCGTCTCTGGTTTTCACAGTAAACGACTGGCATTCTCATTATTGCGATTACAGAAAACCATAGCAACACTGCCCATTGTCAGTGTGGAGGAGAAACAGGTCTCAACTTGCCCCTTGTGCTGAAAAACAGCTTAAAAATGTAAATGAGGGATTATTGAAATGGTCACATTCTCAGACAGAGGCAGCTCTTTGAGCATCAGCACATGCCAGACACAAGACACAGCCAGGGCCTCCTCTATGTAAAAAAAAAAAAGAGAAAAAAACAGAGCATAGAGAGAGGACGCAAAAGACAAGACAAAGAGAGGACACACATAGACAGTGAAAAACTGAGAGGTATAGCACATATGACCACCAACCGACAGCTCGACATGGCCCCAGGACTGCAGAAACCTGTGTGATAGCAGAGGTGGAGAGCCCCTCTGGGAGGATCACTGTACAGTAAATGAACTGCTAAAACACATCTGAAGTGATGCAAAGAGGAGTGATTTATTGGGTCAGCACCACTGAGGTATGCTATGCCACATTCCCAACAAACCTCTCTATCACTGACAGAGAGATTAGCAGGGGGCTCTTTCTAGGAGATATGCTTGCCTCTAAAGAAAATAACACTGGTTAAAACTCAAGACCTTGTTGTAGCGGACCTGGAGGAGCCGAAAGTGGTGTCTCCATGTCGATGATGGTTTTAAAGAGAAGGTGGAGTGCTTTGTTGGAGGTGCTAAAAAAATGGAGACGAAAATGATAGCAGAATAGAGCAGAGCAATAAGGAGAGAATCATGATGGTTCTTTGGTGCTGAGAAATAGTTTTTAGGACAGAGATTGAAAGAAAGAAGCAGATGTAGAGTAGTAAAAACTGTCACATGCTTGGCATTCATGCTGGCATTTCTGCTGAAAAGCTGCTCTTGGGTGGTGTCTCCTCTGCCAGGGGGGACAGAAAGCAGTGAAAAAAATAGTTGAGAGTGGCATTCACTCCACCCCGGTCTGCACATTGCAGCATAATGCAAGATGCTGAGATGGGGAAGAAGGGAAGCTGCTGGGGGGAGGTCGGTCGACAAATCTCACCCTCCATCCCTACTCTCGCTGGCGGATGGTCCACGGGAAGAAAGATAGGAAGGTGACTGTGCCACACTGGTGGGGTTAAATAGTCCAGCTCTTCTTCTTCAGACAATAGAAAATGGGTTAGAAGGGATGGGAGGGGAAGGAAGGGGGGAGGGGGGAGGGGGGAAGGGAAGGGTATTGACATAAAGTAGTAAAGGGTAGAAAAAAGTAAGAAGGACAGAGGGACAGAGAGATGTAGTGAGAATGAAAAGCACCAACCAACCGATTTGAACACCTCTGACCGCACCACATTCCTGGAAAGGAAAGAGGAACATTATGCATCAAAGAGGATTACACTTGTGGGAATTGGACATGAGCTGTGTACCAGAAAGAAATTCCAAGGGCACGTGGGAGAAACAGTGAATGTGTTTTTGCGTCACTTCTCCTCCCACCCTTTCTTCTCTTCTGCATTCCTTTTTTGTCACATGGGCGAAATGGGATCTCACCGTATTACAGTAGCCTGCGGATTTAGAGGATCCCATCTCAATTTGTATCTGCAGGTTCAAAGGTAGACAGGCGTTTCCATTTAAAGAGGCAAATCATTGCTTGACAACAAACACTTTAGCCTCAGGAATTTCTATCTTTCCCGTCTCTGTCTATCCATCTATCCATCCTGCAACCTCTCCTCTGGCAGCAAGCTAACAACCCTATTGTTAGGTGACAGGAAGATGATACTGTTACCCGACTGCTTTGCACACTTCACATCATTCAAGTGTCTCCCTATCGAGGGGTAGCAGGTAATTTAATCTGAGAAGTTACGCAAACCTATTTCGTTGTTGCCACCTCTGCACAGGACCAAAACCCTTGTTGTAGGCAACTGATTAATATTAGTGTAAGAGGTTTTTGTAGCTAAAAACAAAAACCTTTTGCCGTGACAGATATGTGTAGGATGCATGCAACAATATAAAAGTATGAAAATATTTAGAATGGTTTCCATTTGAACTATAATGAATTGACCAGATAAGCCACAAAATTAAAATCCACCTTCCATTTTCCCCATTCTGACCCCTGTTCACCACAACATTAAAAGCACTTAATGTCAGGAAATACTGTACATGGCAATAGCAACACAATAGTTGTTTGCATAATGTAACATACTTGATTTACCTCTGAATCTATTTTTGTGGCCATAGCTGATAGTCAAATGGTACATAATGGCATTCTGTTGAAAGCTATTTTGAATATTTCCAGTTTACATTTACACGCATATGATGGGAAATGCAAATGCTAGTATGTGCTGCTGGGTCAAAATGTAGAACTTTATCAGACGAAGGTGAGAGACAGAGCAGCTTTACTGGACAACTCACTGAAACTTGAATAGCTAATGGATTATGTGAAACCTACCCATGGGATTTAATAAATGCTGGACAAAATGAGACAAAGAACATGTCTTGAATAACAAAACTTTCCAAATAGACTGTTCCGTGCAGCTATTGTTTGCTGAACTCTACTTTAATATTAGGTAAGTTAACAGTCAAGTATTTTTTTTGTGTGTTGTTAATTCAACAGACCATACATACACACACACACTGAAATTTCCAAGCTTATTCTGTTTGGTCTGGATCCATGCGACAACTTCCTGCCTGACTGTAATATATTCCCTATTTACAGACATTTGTTCAGCTTAGGTAGTAACTTACAGTGCCAGTGTGACTTAATAGGAATAATGCATGACTATACAGTAATGGCCAGTCAGAAGAAGGTACAGAGGAGATCAGTTCTGTTGTTTTGATTTCAGTTTCTCCTTTTAGCACATACTGTAGAGGTCCAGGTCAAATGTTACGTCATGCCCCTGTACAAATCCTTAATATGAAACAGAACATAGATAAAACAAATAAGATTTGGACTAATGAAATAATAACTGAAGAAAAATACACCGTACTATGGCTTGCATGCAATACTTTAAATACTTGCAGCTGTTTCATTGTCAACAGCAGACGGCCAGGGAAATAATCCAAGAACTTCACTGTCTGCACCTAGACTATTGTGAGAAGTCACACAATTTTAAGTAATTGTGATGTCTAGATATTAGCTCATATTCTAAAGATAGATATATAAATAAACAGGCTTGACTATCATGTCATAAAAGGTTAATTAATTGAAGAGTTCGCTGTGAGACATGGGGGTAAAAGAAAAAAATGATGGTTTAGAGACACTGCAGCCTTTTGCTTCTAATGTCTGAGACGCCATTTCCCTAACAAAAACTTTTAATACTGTCTTAACAGCAGGTCAACGATGCCTAATTAAATTCAACTGCACGGAATAATCATCTTATTAAAAAGGTTGGATCATCAGGTGGAATATACTGTGAAATTGTTAAACAGGCTATCCCTGTGATGAGTTTATTTGTGCAGCGAGAATGTATTCATCCATCCTCATCATGCTGTATGACAATTTTCATTAGCACCAAAAGGTGTAACACTGGTTTACAGGGATAGGGATTCTCTTTGTAAGGCTTATCATTCTTGACAGGCTTTTAATGTAATGGTGAAAATAATCAGATTCATTAAAATCATATCCCACTCAGGTTGAGACATTCTGTGGAGAATAAGCAAAGAGAGAAACAAAAGGTGTGAGCTTATCTGCTACTAAAAATGAACATGTAGTCATTGAAGTATAAATGTCTCGTAATAGCGGCAGCTCATAAATGTTTGACTGGGAAGAATATGGCTTTGATTCTGAGGGTGATGAAATCAATACAGTAGCTGCTGAGCCTGTGTTTAGTCTAAACACTCGTGTTTCCTGTGGTTTGTTTTTGCACCATGCAAACAGTGTTCCTAAAGTGTTAAACACTCCTGTTAATCAAAGTGCCTCGGGGGTCATGCATCTGTCCACACCTCCTACTTAGAGCAGAGGAATGTATGGCCATTAGTGTGAACAAATCTCTTTGCAGGTTCAGGGTTTTAATGTGGACTCAGAGTCTCATTCATTAAGCATCTGCCTTAGGAACGTTGTCATGCACAGTATACATTTACAGATCATAACATTAAAAAAAAAGTGATCATGAATAACTGTTTCAAACTGAGTTAGGGGTCAAAAACAATCCCACCTTCATCATGGGTTGATTTGTTTGCATTATCGTGAGAAAAAATAACCAATGCTTCATAACTTAAAGGCATGCAGCAAGTTTCCACCAAGTCTGTTTTCTCTAAAGTACTGAACTCTTCAGAAACCTTTCGTTTAACAATGCCTACTAAATATGCTGATGGTGTTTCTTTAGCAACTTCATTTAATGAGTTTAGTAAACACACAGCAGTTCATTCATTAAACTGATCATTTAAAGTCAAAAGACATCAAGTCAGAATGACTCCTGTCTGTAAGTTGTAAGGTAGTGCAAAGCTAAGAATTGAAAGTTTTGTGCGATGTTTTAAAGTGTATTATGGTGATCGCATGACCTTTAGCAGCATCGAGGTTAAGGGAAGCAGCTCTGTCCAACTTATTTCACCCCTCCATTTGACTCCTAAAGATAAATGTAGTGCTCCAGAGGGACAGGACATTAGAATGCATCGAAACATTGGCCACCTGGCACATCAATAGCAAACCTCAGATCAATGTTTTACGGAGGCGGCATTTAAATGAGAAAATCTAATCTATGGCTTCTGAATAATTAAACTGGTTTCCATAGCATGAGCCAGCTCAAAAACAGTACCCAAGGTTATCTGCACCTAAACAGGCTGAAAGGGCAGGTCTGCCACTCAAAGCTCAGTCAAATACAAAGCTCTCTAAAATGTCTAGTGCTTATTGGACAAATAGGGGATCGATGGACACTTGAAAGTACAGTTTCAACTTGAAAGGTCTTGGAATCACATTTGTCAGATAAGTCTGTCTAAATGGTTGGCAGCAAAGTCTATTGTAGTTGGATATGTGACATGGATCCTTTTTCCTCCCTCCTTTGTTGAAGATTAAGACAAAGTAGAGCCGTCTGGTGGGGCAGACAGGAGCCACCTATCGCCTCGAAATGCAGGATGAGTCATTTGGAACATTCCGGAAAGGATTTCAACCCCCCCCCCCTCCTATTTTTAATTACACACTATCCTATTCCTGTCTTAGGGCGTGAATTCCACGAGCGTTTTCAAGCTACTTGGATGCACATCAACTTATGACTAACTGGGAAGCTTTAACGCTTCTCAACATGTCCAATCTGTCAGTGGTGAAAATGCAGACACACACACACACACACACACACAATAGCACTGCTTGCACTCAGCTGGGCAAAGGTATCTCAGGTCAGTAATTGAGATGTTATCTTCACAGGAGAGGATGCACTCTCTGGATCATTCAACATCGCCTCAACACTCATTTCCATTTGAGCTGAATCCGCTCTCTCGCTCTACCTTTCCACCTCCTCCTCTTGTGAGTTTACCATTTCACTACTGTTAGCTTGTGGCAAAAACCAACTTCTGTTCAATGAGTAAGTGGCAATTTAAACATAATGCTTGTGTGCGACCAAAATAGAAAGTGATCACACTGCGATGGCTGGGGGCAGGGGTCGTCCTCCACTAACTTTTCACATAAAAATGTGCTTGTCAGCAGGCTTGTGAGTTTTCCTTAGGTGAGGGGGGCATATGAATCATGATATGGAGGACATATTGTGCATTCTGACTCTCCCACCTCCTTTGTAGTGAAGGTTTCAATTACAGTGCTTCATGGCAAACACAGCAATCATATAACAGGGGGGGTTCATGCTGTCTACAAGTTCCAGGTGCAAGCTCACCTTGATTGCAGGTCTTGCCAGTGAAGCCAGGATGGCACTTGCACTTATTGGGTCCCACGCAGTCTCCGTGCTTACAGCCAGGTTGGCACACAGCTGTTCATGGAGGATTCAAAGAGGAAGAGACAGATCAGTGCAGTGCATTGCCTTGGCAGACTTCTTCTACCAGATCAGGGTGACAAAGCACTTAATCCCACTGCTTCTTGACTTGTACAACCTCTTGGCTGTAAATGGTCTGTTTACTCCACATTACAGAAATAACACAGTATGATACCCCACGCAGGAATGAGTTTGTTTCTCCTTGTGTTATTACACCTGACTAATAATAAAAGAGTAATTTCAGCAACTCATATATTGTAAATATATATAACTTTTTTACCATGCTAAACCTTTGGAAAGTTTTATTGTCTTTACTGGTGTCAAAATGATTGACATTTGACCTTTTAACACCAAGTCCAAAATGTTCTGGTTTTTGAAAACCAGTTTAATTACTGATATTTACGCTGGCATATAGCCAACAAGGCTTATTAGAACGAATAATTTCCCCCCTTAAATTGAAGCTGAAGCAATTAGGGCACCAAAATAGTAGATATTAATTATTGCCTCTGTATAGAACTGCTCTGCAGACTGTACATAGTGCATCAGTGGTGATATTTTGAGTGTGTACAGAGACATGGTAGTTGCGAGAGCTGCACAGATTTACTGACTCTCGGTGTTCTGTCTCAGTAAGCTGGAGGCTTGCCCTGCTTATCTGACTGTGCCTACTGCAGCTTGCTGCTAAGCATGTTTGATACATGGGGCCTCAGCCAAGTGTTACTAATTTCCATTAAAAGCTTCATTAATTCTGTCATAATACAGTGCAATCAAAGGACTTAATTATCACTGTGGTGCAAGAGGGAATACATACGTGCATGTGCTTGAAAGAGAAGGATGAAGGGAGGGTGTTTTTCTTCCCCCGTGGACAGTGTGTGTCACACTGGTCAGTGTGTTGTGTATCTGGAAAGGTGTTATGGTGTAATTCTTTTTATTTATGATGATAAAGCTCTAGAGTTTCTTATATTGTTATGTCAATGATGCTGTACATTTTAACACCCTTGGTAACTGTATGTTCCGGGAAAGAATGTTTTTCATCATGATTTTTTAGTATTAGTAGTTTTAGTACCTATTAAAAAGCAAACAAAAGAAAAACAAATGAACAGATATCAGTTAAATCTGTTTAACTGATATTTGGTTCAAAGGTAAAATAACACATACATGGAAATTGAGATAAAACAAAAGAATGCATTAAAAACGGGCTGTGAGCTGTGCTAGTGCTGTTTGAGATAATAATAAAACACACAATTATAATATAAAGAAAGATTTAGGATGATCCTAATACATGTGGGGAAAAATGATAGAATAGAACACACTAAAAAGTCCTTAACCAGCATTTTCATACATAGTATCTGACTGACCAACATGTTAGATTAAAGTGAACTGAATTCATAGTTAAACTGGTTCCAGCTGGAGGGAGACATGTTTTACACATCAGTTTACACATCAGAGCGCCACCATAAAGCACTTTACTATTCTGCTTGTGCAACTAACTTGTGAAGTTAAACCAAATTTTCTGGGCTCCTGGTTTCTTCTACCAGTAAAAGTAATATTTATTTTGGTTGAAATGTATTTTCCACCATTTTTAATTTTTGCAAAACACTTTTATATCTTTCCTCCATTTCAATCTTAGCCATATTTGCATACAATTTGGATGAGCCCACATTGCACACTGTGGGGTCTCTTTTACACAAAATGCCATAAACTCTTCACCACACTGTGCATTTACAGCTACATTTATAAGATACACAGTTTGCACATATCAACGCAGAGCAATCATGCAGAATTTAATGATATTTTCGTAGCCTTGTGTATATTTTCATTGAACTGTGCAGCCAGAAGGAGATATTCACTCTCACTTTCTGTCTTTTTAATACTTTTTATACATGCTATCAATATGGTGAACACTACTTTGACATGTACTGAGGGAGGCTTTATAGGATGAAGAAGAAAGAATTTAATAATACCCTTTAAATGTGAAATTCATGCATTTAAAATTGAGTTACAATCTCAGAAATTTATACATGTTCAAGCAGCCCGACTAACCAGGCAGAACAACTTTAGCTTCTCGGGTTTCAGTCCATAACATAGTTCACAGTGAATTAAAAGGCACAAAGTAATGAGATGAATCCTTTCACCGGAGCCGATAACATCTTCAGACTCATTCCACTTTATTAGGCTGTGTAATCAAGAAAGTATTGTCAGCCCACCTGGAGAGGCCTGTCATATGAGCCTGGCTATTAGTGCACTGAGCAGTGCAAGTTCACAACTATGAATTAAATATGCCTCAGTTTGTTGGAGGAAAGAAAAGGTGTTGACTTTTCTGGAAGAAGAAGTTCATTAGACCCTGTCTGGTCAGCAGATAAAATAAAAGAAGCTGTTGATGTTA
Source organism: Channa argus (assembly GCF_033026475.1). Classification (NCBI taxonomy): domain Eukaryota; kingdom Metazoa; phylum Chordata; class Actinopteri; order Anabantiformes; family Channidae; genus Channa; species Channa argus. The sequence continues at coordinate 12,552,162 of NC_090199.1, forward strand.
TTTAGAAGGATGTCAAAGGGAGTGCTTTTTGTTATTCTACATGGTAAAGAATTTGATTAGTGAGATCAGAGGCAGCTATCAACAGGCTTTGCCTCTGAGGATATTTTCAACCTCTGGCCTGGCAGAGAGATCCTGGAAATGGCCAGCTTTCATTAAGCGCTGCAAAGGAGACGTAGGACTAAAAATGGCCAGACCAACTGGAGGGCCAAACATAGCGCGTGTGACCCTGGTTCCGTGGACGCCATCAAAACATGCCGAGTGATGACACACTTTCATTCTGGTTTACATCAGCCATTTCTCTGGACAGCAGAAGGCTGGTAGGGATTTAAATGCTTGGGTTTATTGTCTATTTGTTGATGTCTAATGGTGAAAACAAAAGAAAGTATCCTCGCTCTGTTTGATATTGATACTGTGTATGAATTTTGATGCTGTTGTAATTAATTTCTTAATGAAAGTCTGATTGGAAAAGCATTACACATTAAATTACTTAATTGCATCATCTTGAGAATGACTAGACAATCACCTAAGGCTGCTTCTAATAATTATTTAGTGATTAGTTAATTTGCAAATTGTTTTTATTATTGAAATAATCAAAACGGTCTGGCCTAAAAAAAAAAAAAAGGCAGAAAAGTGAAGAGAGAGAGAAAGTTAACATCTTTAAATTTGTTTTTGTTTTGTTTTTAGATCAACGGACCCAAATTCAAAAATATCCACTTTACAACTAAAGTGAGTAAACCAAGGAGGAATTCTTACCCATGAAAACCATTTGCAACAAGAGGAAATTCTTTACTTACCACCACATATGAATATATTAATTAAAAAACATTATGGATTTCAGCTTTATGTTTCATTAGCTCCCCAAGACTTGACCAGAGGGCCAATGAATATTAATAAGAACTTTAGCATAATTGATATCAGACATAGCTTTAGGTAAAATCAGGCCTGCAGAATGCAAAGCACTTTGCATGAATCTGAGGCCAGAGGGAAAAAAATGGCTGCTGCCAAGTGGTGTGAGGTGTTAGTACTGTTTGGGTAAGGGTGGGGCTGGAAGGATGAAGTGGGTTTGGCTCTATAAATAAGTGAGTGGGCCCAGAATTCCGAGGATGTGGCCCCAGCAATATATGTCTAACAAGATTATTTCAAGAAACATGTGGAGCTAACCTTGGGGCTGGCACCTTATCCCGACTACTCTGTGAGTTAAGGCGAAGAGAGCTGCAAAACAAACAGCCAAACAAACAAAGGTTGCAGGCATTGTTTAGTCTTTGACAGAGAAATAAATAAACATGATGTTAGAGGGCAGAGTCTGGTCACTTTGACAAGCAAACATTCCTTGACAAAAAAAAATAAAAAAATAAGCTTCTGGAGTCACACATATCCTTAGTAGCCTCTAGGTGAAAGAAATGCAGCTACAGTTGAGTTTTAATAATTACATTTATGTCAGATTAAATGCTCCAGGGTTGTTCACTTATTTCTGAAAATGTTAACTACAAGTTCCTTCTTACGTAAATTCAAATGGGAGTGAATAAAACAGTTTTCCTCACACTGTGATACAGGAAAAGTATAATTTTCCTTTTTTAAACTTCAGATTAAAATACATCCAGCAAGATAAAAAAATAAATGCTGCGATACCTGAGTGAACATATTGCTTTATCAGAAGGCATTAGATCAGCATGGTTTCAAAGTGTCTTTAAAGCCAGAACTGTGACAGGTATTTCCAAACCTTTGCCTTTTATTCCTGCAGATATTACCTTTAATTTTTATATCTGTTTTGTTTTTACCTCATTGTCTCACACAGATGAAAAAGCTAATTTTAGTTGGGTCCTTACAGCCCAGTGATTGAGAAGTAAAGTGGAGGAGCCAAGGAAACTGCACAGACAATCATGATAAAGTGAATTAGTTAAACCAAAGTATCACATTTCTTCTTTCATCACTCACTTGTTAGCTCACATTACCAATTTAACCCTTAGATGCCCGAGTGACTGGACCCTACACTCTTTTGTATGTGGGTGAAAAAAGACGCTTTTTAGAATCAATATGTTTTTATGCCACTTTTGTCATTTTGGTAAAAAATAATCATTTGTATTATATTTTGTATTCTATTTTTGTCCACACACAACTTAAATGTTTTTAAAACATTTTGAAAATTTGAAAAGAAAAGTACACAAAAGCAATATATCAATGTCAACATCTATTTTGTGTGTCTAAATGGTAAATGGACACTTATATAGCACTTTTTATCCAAAGTGTTTTGCGATGTGGCTTCTCATTCACCCATTCACACACACACTCACACACCGATGGCGATGGCTGCCATGGAAGGTGCTCACCTGACCCATCCGGAGCCACTTGGGGTTCAGTGTGACAAACTACCTGTTTCTGGTTGTGATCATTGCACTTTGCATTTCCCACACAGACTATGGACTTTAAGATCTTCGTTACGTCACTGTTTTGAATGACGTAGCTATATACCGAGTGATTTTTTTAACCCCCCTATGGAAGCTTGGGGTAGTAATACAAAAGCTACAATTTAGTAAATTTAATAAAATGTAGTAAATTTATAAATGGTAGATTAAAAATGTAAACAACCTCACCGGGTCATTTTTGACCCCCTTATGCATCTAAGGGTTAAAAGTCCTGCCTTAATCCATGGCCATGCAGTTTCTAGAAACAAAGGGTGCACTTAATCAAACATAATGGTCTCAGTGGATTTGTAAGCTCCACCAGGCCCTCAGAAGAAATTATAATGTGCGATCTATATAAAATGGATGTCATTTTTAAGCCAGTTCCCTTACAATACAAAATATATTTCCAGAGTTGTTTCTTTTGGAAAGTGTTTTGGGAAGACCAAAGTCAACAGAGTCCTTTGAGAGAAGTCTTCATACGCACATGGCAAGTTACTCCTTCCGGTCTCTGGACATTCAAGCTACAATAAACAGGTATAAAAGAGCTTCCTTACTAATTCTAACTTATTCTGACATTTTTGCTGGATCAAAATCTAGAACTTGTTCATCTGAAGTTGATTCTTAATCTCAAGTTAAGCCTTAAGTGTTTATTCGTGTTCCTAGAGTATTAGTCTCCAAGGAAGGATCATATCAGAGCATTCCTTATACCCATCATCATTATGAAATGTGGTTCAACATCAGCCTAATGCAGGTGAATATTGTGTTGTATTCTATAGCTAATTCCTATGAATCTGTCTGTGTGTTGTTTCTAACCAAAGACCTATAAAAATAGTGCTTTTCAAAACATTTTGAATGAAATAAGCTTCAAATCAAAGTTGATTTCTCTATTACCTGTCATTTTTATCCCCTAACATCTCCTGTAATAACACTGGACATTAAGACTTGTGGAATCAACGCTTTTCCATCTCCATCAATGTGAAAGATATGAACATTTATTTGTAGTATGTTTAGAGTAACTGTACTACACTGGAAATGCACTCAGAAATGCTAATGCTGAACAAATTTTGAGATGCTCACAGCAGTAAAATGTTCATGGTGGCAGCTGGCTAGAATAAGTAGCTTCAAGTGTGGCTCTGGCAGCCGGATGGCCTGTCAGAACATTATAAGTGGAGCTTCAATCTTTCTCCATCTGCCTGATCTTCCCACTTGTCTCTTCTGACATCTTTCCCCTATTCAGGCAGCAATCATCTCTAACTCCTAACATCAAAACCATTTCCCTTACACCTCAGGATTTTTCCTTTCTTCACCTCTTAGTCCCTGCTCTGCTCTCTCCCTCCCTCTTTGGGGTCCTAAAGGCTTTAAAAAGAAAATCAAGGTTGATCCATTTCCTATTCTTTGAGAGGAGTCACACAAACCGATTGCTGAACTCTGTGGCTGAGAAAGCCACAATCCGAAAGCTCCAATCTAATCTCCTCTATCGCCACGGAAACTTGCCAAGACCTGAAATCTCTGATGACTGCATCCTCACACACATGCAGAGATCTAAACACACACACACACACACGATTACAATCCCTTTCTTTCCCAAACCCTCCACCTCTCCTCTCTAAGGTTTAAATCAGCACCTTACTGACTTGATAGAATTCTGATTGTAGTTTCAAGTGAGTGGATTTGAGCTGTGCACCTGTCAAGAGCATTTACAATCATTGAGGTAAGCACTCTATGAGTTATTTAACTAAAAGAACTGATTTATTTCTTGGTAAATAAAAGGGTAGAGTCAAATAAGTTGTTTGATTTAGTGGTGGAACTTCAAATTAACCGGTATTTTTGGCTCAACATGGAACATGTGAAACTCCAGAACAACAAAGAAAACATGCTCACACACTGCTGTTCAGCTGGTCAAATAATTGATGCAAACAAGACTTCTTTTAATGTGGCTTCACTTAATCTATTATTAAATAAATGTCACTCATGATGGATTATGACTCCTGATTTCTGGAGGCTAAACAATGATTGTTTTGGCTTGTTGGAACTATGAGGCTACAACATGCAATTTTCATTAATGGTAGAGTTTTAAGTAGGTGGAATATGAGCACATGAGTCATGTCTTGCACCCTAATCTATGAGTCTGTGATAATTAATTCATCTTCATCTATTTCGCACTTCCATCTTGAATTTGCTGAAGCTGTCAAGGCAGAGAGCCCAGTACAGATGCACTGGGAGGTACTGGGCAAAGAGATGGCTGACTCCTGCCAGGATTACTGCTGAGTCTGGCTGCATGTTCAAACAAACATTGTCAAATGATACAATTGAGTTGTCTGACTAAAACAGTGGTTCTTTGCTTAAATCATTCCAGAACATACTCCAAAGTCAGGGGCTTGTGAAAAGGTAGATGTTATCGAATAAAGCTGCAAAAAAGTAATTTCTAACCTTGAAATTAACCCCCCTCAAGCAACGAATCTAGGTCTGTCCTTTAAACCATTAGCATAACTTGTTTATCTGACTTCAAGTGTTTATGTAAGAATAAAATTATCATATTTGTTTCTCAGAGACATGTAGCGAGAGTTGGATAAAAAAAAGATTCTTCCTACAAAGACATTAGGTTAATCTGGCTGCACTAAAAGCAATCCAAACACTGGGTCCATGAACTCAAGTAATATCGTTTGTGTTGCTTGAAATTGTGCAGTACACTCCAACATCAAGTGAAAAATGGCACTCTGCCACTTTTGCATAAAAATTGGAGTAAAATAGTTCCTCAACCCAACAATTTCAGCAGTGTTTTAGATGGAACAGCGCAGACCTTTGGACCCGAAAAACAGTGTGTGACATGTTTGCCCACAACAAATGCAAAGAGTTAAACGAAATGTCAGCAACAGCATGATGTGATGCGCTTTAACACATACAGAACAAAAATCACACATGGTCATGTCAGCAGTGAAAAGCACAGAATGAGGGAATTTATAAACGTTCTTAGGCAATTTCCACTGCAGGAGCTTAACAACCTGGAGCCTGGAGCTTCCAATAACCCTGGCTTTGAGGAACTTCCAAGGTTTTGGTGCTAGATTCAAGCCTTTTGTTTTCGCTGGAAGGACACACACACACACACACACACACACACACACACACACACACACACACACACACACACACACACACACACACACACACACACACACACACACACACACACACACACACACACACACACATAATTTAAAAGAGGTCACCAGTTTGAACTCCACTTCTAACACTGTTTTGTGCACTGTTTGCTAGATGAGCGTGGCGAATATAAAGTAAGAGGCAGTGCTAATCCTGTTGGCGACATGACACTTTTAATTCTACTTTTCCATATGGATGCACAGATTTATAAAAAGCGAAGGAAATCATCAAAACTATTGCTTTTCAATTTTAAAGTTTTTAGTTCCTTAGCTTTTATGTAAACACCATGCCAAAGGTTTAAGATCCTCACATCCTTTACTGTGATGTGAGGATCAGCTTGACCAATTATGATCAATGCGCCTCCAGTCGTCTCTTAATAATACTTGCAACTTGGGTTTTGCAATCACCTCTTTATCAATACCAAATGGTAGTTTCAGGAAGCGTGGCAGCAAAAGCACAAACAGTAATCTGACCTTTTTAGAATGCATGCACTCCCTCTCTTTCTGAGGGTTGGAAAAGAAGACCAATACCACTCTCATATCCGCACACAAAATGTGAAGCTAAAACCGGCAGCTTAGCTTAGCATAAAAACAAGGGTGGAAAGGCTGATACTTTTTTTGGCATATGTGGCCAGTGAGTTTCATATCAATGCAACATCCCAGGGTCCTTAATACATCACTGGGAGACATCTACTTGGGCTCTCTCCAAAGGTTAAAAAAAATATGCTTGCCAGCTGTTAAAGCTTACTTATTACACATCGAGTTTGCAGCACATGTAACATGTCTCTGATTATCTTTGGTTAAAGCCAGGCTTACCATTTTCCCCTTTTTTACTGTGTTTATGCAAACCTTATCAGCTGTTGGCTGTAGCTTCATATTTAACAAACAGACACACAGTGATACTGATTGTTTAAAGTGACAAAGAAACAAATAAGTATATTTGTTGTTGCAGATTGTGATGTTCCTGCAGTGGAATTTAGTGTGTTTCTCCTTTCTTGATAAAACCTCCAACACCAAAGCAGCAGCTGTACCATCACAGGCTCCAAGCCATGCAGAGGATATGACATTAGGCAAGTAGCCAGAAACCCATGTTAATATATTCACACCTCCCTGGGTAGCACTGCAGGAGAGAAGAGGATCTTTGCACAATGTAAATATGTGGGAAATGTGACATGATATTATTTAATAGAGTTCATCTGACACTCCTGCAGTGCTGTGATACGATAACAGGTAATGACAGGACATCTCTGAATCGTCTAAGAGGTGTTGTTGAATACACCGATGAGACATACACGCCTGATAACACCATGGATTGTATTCTCACCATCTTTTGTTTTTTTTTTGTTGGTAACTATCTTATTCTCGCACAGTGGCGATGCAATATCACTCTCATATCTACTCTTGAATGTGTCCACCTGCAGCTTACAGTCCCTCTGTCATTACGGCCACACACAGTATGAATATGAATGTCAGCCCGTCATCCAGTCCAAGCAGCCATTACCGTCAATCTTTTCTCAAAGATTGTCCCAGGTGCGATGCTCCATTTGCCGAGCGTGTTTCTGTTGTGAAGGCGTGCATCTAAGTGTGTATGTTTCACCAAGAGTTTGGTTACTGTGTTACAGCATCTCCTCTGTCTAATAGCATCTTTGACCCCAGCATGAAACCTCGCAACCTTGTTAGCCCTGCTTGCCCCCAGCTGTAGCAGGCATGGTGACACTCACGTTGGCAGTGACCCCAGGAGCGGCGAGTCCATCCCCAGCAGCAGTCCACCCTGGTTCCATATCGACACAGGCCATTGGATGAGGCCATCTGGCGTGGCCACCTGTGAGGGGATGACATAATTAGATCACAGCCAAATGAAGTCTCTTAATGAAAAGCAGTTTTAGAGGGGGTGTTGTTTGGAGCGAGGTTTTAAGGGTTTCAGATTAAATTTTCTCCTGTAGAGAGAAAACACAAGCACAATGTGTATAAACTGAATATTTTCCTCTCAAACATAGAGTTGGGTGCAAAGGTTTGCCTCCCCCTAGATAAACTAATTCTAAATTAACACAACTTATTTCTCCTAAAAGAGCATTAGTACTAGCTGAATGTGCATTATATATTATTTTGATAGAAAAAAACTTTTTTTTACTCTTTTTGCCTTTTTAAACACCCAACTGTGTGACATTTCTATTCTTTAACTGTGAATGTTTTTACTTCTATAAATTGAAAGTTGAAGGACAGTCAATCCATTTGAAGCAAATTATTGATTTTGAACTGTATATAATATCTGAGTTCACTTGAGGAATTTCTGTTGATATGTTTACATGCTCTAAAAGGCCCCATTTACTCTACTTGAGTATGCAAAAAAAAAGAACACATCTGGTGAGTGCAGTAATACAGCTGTCCTGTGTGTCTACTAAATTATTTTTAAATATAGCTGAGAACCTGGAGGCAGAAAATTAATGCTTGATGAACTGATTTTTAAAATACTTCAGCACCTATATACAGTAGCACTTTTCCACCTTGGTGCTTTACGCTGCTTCTCCTTTAGCCATTTGCACTCACAATCACACAGGCACGCACACACCCACACACCAACAGGGGAGCACACACTGGGAGCAACTAGGATGGGCTTTAGTATCTTGCTCAGGGACACTTCGACATGTGGCAGCAGGAGTGAACCAACAACCCTTGGATTGGAGGACGACTCCTCCACCCCGAGCCACAGTCAACCTGGACTAAGAGCTTCAGGTCTTTTTAAAATAAAAACATTTAAAGCTACAGCTTGCAACTCGAGGGCTAAGCTTGAATCTCAGAATCGGTGCTCTCTGCTCAGCCCAGTTCTCCCTCCCTCTGCTTTGATAAGGCTTTGCTTGGCACTCTACACTCTCTCATACTCTGCACAGCCCTTTCATTGTGTGTGTTTGCCAATAAACTTACTATTCAAGCAGAAATTGTTGCTTTTCTCTCCTTGGTCCAAAGGTCGAGCCCTGCTTAACCCTTTCTGAAGTTATTCTCTGCCCTGCCCGTTCGACAGCACCTCTTCATATTAAGATAAGTTATAGTATAAAAAATATTAACGACTCTAGCTTCAATTGCAAATGATTAAAATAGAAAACACTACATTTTGTCAGGGTATTAATGAGTGACTTTCTTCTGCTTCTCTAAACCAGAGCAGCGGGAAAACTGATAAGCACATCATATTGCACTGGTTCATGTGATGTCAAAAAGGAAAACCTGTACTGGAAGACTGCCAGGCCCAATTTGAATTCAGTCGTCAGTGTAAATCAAATCTGAAAAGACGACATTACGGCTGTGTTCATTATAAGGCTTGTGAAACAGATTAGAAACCACACACTGCCTCGTGGCCTTGAAAATACAGTCAATGTTTTTAATGGTATAACCATTTATTACATTAAGACATGAGTTATAGAGAATGTATTGCTGAATAGAGTGTTTAAGGACCTTGTCAGACAATTTAATAACAAGATAATATCATCCCTGCTATAAAGGGGACGGGCAGGTATGAGTTTTTGTACAGATAGATATTATTTCCCGAACTGCAATTCCTCCAGAAAAATTATGGTCGGATATTTTTGTTACACCATGTTCTGTTCTGCTCAAAGCAAGAAATAGCTTCTTGGCAGACAGTGCATGTGGATTACCTTTTATTCTGTACCAAGGCTCAACACATATTTATGAGAGAATAGGGCAAAGGAACAAGTCCATTTAAGGATACTGATGAAAATCCAAGCTGCATACTTTGAGAGTCTGGCTCTGAGAAGATAAAGCCGGGTGAGAAATCTATGTCTCTTCCTAGCTCTTCCGCTGCTCTGTCATTATCAAAGTAAGGGGTCTTGCACATGAGTTTTGCATAGATCACTGAATAAATTCAATATATCAAGACGGAATAACCTGCACAGAGGACTGTGAATCCTTGTAATCCAGTTACAAACTGTAAATAAATACTCCCTTAATATACTTCCTTTACACAAAAGATGCCTTTTTTGTGCCCTGATGACAGAATGAGATTGTTGCTCAGTATTCATGGCACATCCTTTGCCGCTATCCCTGCCTGTTAGTGTCTCTCCGCCAAGATGAGGAAATGCAAATGCTTGCCCCTGCTGCCAATCACCTTACTGGAAAAAAAAAAAAACTCAATGGATGCTAAGTGAGAGTGGCACATCCAGGGAAAATGTTTGTCTGCTGACTGGCAAGCAGGAAGCCAGTCAGGCAGACAGAAACTCCAACAGAGTATGAGGGGAGAATACAGGACTGGAAAGGAAAGGAAAGGAAAGGGAGAGGTCTGGAAAACGACCAGGTTTAGATCTTCCTATTTCTACAAGTGAAATGCACTCCCCACACCCTGCCGTCCCTCCAATACAAAACAGTCGTGCCAGTTATGTCAAACATTTGCGTCGTTTGGAGGACGGTGACACATTTTGGTGACATTTCAGTGACATTTGAATGTGTCTTCAAGAGCACGAGGATGAAAGTAGCTTTTACTTTCATCCTCATGCTCTTGAAGACACTCTTGAATTCATTCATTGGTAAGTCGCAGTGACAGCACAAATGGGGTAATTATCATCTTAGAACACAGAAGCATCATGTGGGATCCGGTTATGCTGCCATGGGTGCACCTGCTCCTGTACAACCTAATGGCCCTATACTTTGCAGATATTAAAAGAAGTTATCATCACATCAAATCTAGTCCCAGTTGAAAGCTTCTCATGATACTGTAGATAAACCAACAGTTTGCAAAGGATTTTGTTGATAAAAAAGAGACATAGGATCTACTGAAGCTATAACCATTAAAAAAAAACAGCATCAAAAAAACATAAATCAATTTTTTCCCCTTTACACACTCAATGTGCTCTAGTGGCCTTGAATAAAAGCTTTCTTTAACTGCCAGACCAATGATTAATGCTAAATTTGTATGTACACAGTTCTGTAGTAATTTCCGACAAAATGATGTGTTGAACACGAATCTTGTTCCTCACTCTGGAAATATATATATTTTTTAACACTTTGAAAACAGCTAAATGTGTGACTAACACTTGAGTTGTTCTTGCACCCCTTTGACCTATTTTAGGTGCCACAAGTGGCTCTGAAAGTTACATCTAATAGAGCAGTGTTAACTGGCAGATGTTGTTCGGAGACATAGTGGATACAAAAGGCATGTGAATGTCAGATTGGTCAAAAATCAAAACAATCTTTATACGGTTATCTAAAAGAGAAAATTATTACCAAAATGAACACAAAGTCAATGGTCGATCTTGGCATTTAAATCTAATATCCTTTGTTATTTTTTCAAGAAGCAGGAAATTATAATGTGGTAGAGCTGATATTTTGTTTGCCCGGAGGATTTTAACAAACAAATAATTATATACATATTACAACTTTTCTCAGCATGTCAGGATCAGAAGGGCATAACATTTGGCTCTGAGTACATGATGTTATGAAGACTATGAGCAAAGGAGCAGAGTCTGAACTCCTACGGGCTCCCAGTGGATGGTGGGCGAGAGGTGTCTGGAAGGTCTGTTCAGACCAAAGGGGCGCAATAAGGAAACAAGAACCACATGAGATGCAACAGGTCCTGTATTACTGAATCCAATCTTTTCCACTAATGCTTTCTTACACACACTCACATATAAATATAAATGCAGAGTGCATATGGAATGATGTTTCATGTCCTCACTGCTGCTCTCAGTCCTCTTCATGCTGTATTTAGCCTGCGGCAGTTGTGCACAACATGCTCGGAAACGTCAAACTGAGGCTTTTAAACAATTCATCAGCTCACAGTTTCATCACATTTGCACCGCAGCTATGTCAAATACCTATTTTTGTTAGAATGTTTGTGGCTGGAAAATGACTCTTTTTAACCAACAGTGGGTACGTTGTGGTGATATCACCAAACAAACAAAAAAAAAAAAGGAGCAGGAAAAAGAAAAGCTTTAATTTTTGAGATGTACTGGAAAGCTGACATATAATTGACATGACAATATTACCTTTATGTATTAAACTCCTGAATAATGATCCCAAATTGCACAAAGCCTTGAAGGAAGTCAAGCAGATAATTATAACCCTTCAGGCATGCAATGTGACACCTCTTCTCTAGCAAAGACAATCAGATAAGGTTTATCCAGGAAAAACCTGAGAGGTGGATATCCTCACTGGACACCATCTTTATTTTATTTTACCATTGGACAAAGTGCTGGCAGAGCAGTGAGTCTGTTGCTCACAGAGGAGCAGTGTGGGGGACACCGTGACAATCAGATCCATGAACTCCTCATTCAGCGATGATAATTTAATCTATCATCCGTCCATGAAGCCATACTCAAGCATGCAAAGCGTGACTGTGGGCTGGATTTTTCCTCACACACACACACACACACACACACACACTCATAGATGTTGATTGCTGCATCTGTAGCATCTTGGGTGAGTGACTTGCTTGAACATGCAGAACTCAGCAGAAGGCATGAGCTTGTGGAGTCATAAGGTGTCTCCTAGCTTTAATGGACCCCGTCGGCCGCACGCGCTGCCAGATCTGCACGCAGGCTGCCAAGACACATTGCCATGCAGCACCTTACAGGATACTGACAAATATCGGAGGTAAAAATATAAAGTCAGCTGGACAGTTAATGCTAAATGCTTTTTCATACAAAAGAACGTTTACACTGAGTACACACACACACACACACACACAAAAAAAAAAAAAAAAGTATAATGGAATGCAATGCACCACAGTAGTCTTTCAGTAAACACTAAAATGATGTCACAGAGGGAATTTGTGTGTTGATACTCTATTCTGTGGCACTTTTCAGGCTGCAAATTAAAACAAAGCTATATTTGACTGCATCATATCAACAGATGTCCATCATATTTGCATATTTGGAGCAAAATCTTAGCAATAACTTAAAAGTAACAGTATAACAGAATGCATCGTCTCAAATTTGGTAGATTACACATGATTTATTTGTCAACTTTTTAAATACAGTCTAACATTGCCAACAACTGCAAATACATCACTGCCTATCAAGCTGCACGTGCTTATAATCCTTATAGGTGTTTAAATGGAATGATACATTTGTGAGGACCAGCATTAGAGCTGCAATGATTAAATGATCAGTCAAACTAGTATTAACTAAAATCATTTTAGTCTTTTTCCATGCAAAGTGACCATTTGCTGATCACTGCATCCTACATTGTGGGAAGGTGCTGCCTCTCCCTGTCATGTTTTCCAGTAAATATTGTAGGTTTTAGACTTTGAACAGCAAAAACAAGTCACCATTACAGGCTTGCAGAAATGATCACATTTCTAAAAAAATGTTTTTAATTTATCACAAAAAGAGATTTATGAACTGAATAAGTAACGGATAAACGTGTAATGAAAACATTGCCGCACTAACTAACATAGTATGTCTAGGTGCAACATGAAAAAGGAGACTTTGTGCAGCCAAGGACGGGCAGTGACTTCAGTCATGGGTTAATTCCACCACCATGGTGTGCAACACCGCAGAATAAAGCTTTACAAATTACCACAGAAATCCAGTCCGACACAGTGCTAACAACAAGCAATATTAAATAAGATTCACACCACGGGACTTTTAAATCGCGTTAGAATGTACAAGTGTCTGTTCACACAGTGCACTGTGCAGCAGACTCTGCTACGAGGCAACAACAGGACTGGATCTTGCTGCAAATCTTGTATCTTTGCATAGAGGACATAGCACGTCAGTCTCTCTGCCTGTATACGTTCACTACACATACATGAGTAATGACTGAGGCCTTTTCAGGATTGTTTTGAGGCCACTCATAGTGTAGCACTTCCAATACAACTTTACTTTTTTCATTGATTTCTGCTTACTCCCAAACTAAACTATGTTAGCTTTAAACAGAAATGCTCTACGCTGCACTTTCCCCTGAAACATTCATTAAAAGTTGATAGTGTAGTCTGTCTACTTAAGTGAGAGACAGTACTTGAATGTTTTTTTTTCCTTTTTTTTCCTAATGGCGACACACTGATCTGTCTGTCAGTGGACTCTGACTTATTGGTAACTTGCAGAGAACATATGGTCAGGCTAAATTTAAAATCTTCTTTATGACTTGCAATTAAGATGTTGGTACACTGCACTATGTCAGATTAAATACTGGAAAAAGTACAAATAATATTGACACCACAGTCCCTGCTAGCCATAGAATTTAACTTTGTCAGTGTTCTCACACTTATTCTCAACCCCTGCAAGCTTAAATGTGGGTCTGATGTTACAACACCAACACAACCTGGCACCAGTCCACAGCTTGGATTATTACTGTGGAGGTCTGGTATGCGCTACTTGGCTGCGTTAGACTTAACAGTTTAGTGACATCACTAAGGAAGACTATCCTCTACTGTATATGTCCTGTCTTCTTTGCTACATGACAGGAAATTAGCTGTCAGTGAATCCGTGCTCAGAATAAAAAACCTGCAGCAACAGTAAAATCTTTTTAGCCACAGATTTGGTGGTTAAGTATACTGTAGGAGAAGAAGCAAATCTCACCCATGAAGGACCCTTCAGGACTAGATGAAAAAGCCTGTTAGGAACGCTGTCTAAAAGGCAACAAGTGAGGGAGACTAGGTAATAAATTTCTTTTTCACTTGTACTCAGTCTCCGGGGATATTTCCTCGATGAATTAATTTTGAAGCAGAGGCTCGTGCCGAGGCAAGCTTATACCCATAAAAACTGGCAAATTAAGGCCACGGTGACAGGCCACTCCATCAGAAGGGACGTTAATAATGTGCAATATGCTGCTGTTAGGTTAAAGTAAATGATCTTTACATAAAGACAATGCGTGAAATAAAAGTTAAAGCTCTGCATATCTCATCAGATGAAAGCCTGTCACAAAGGACTTATCCATGGGGATTAAGAAAGAAAAGCTCCTAAATAACAACGATATATGTGCACCCAACTGCTATTGTGTTCTTCTCTGCTCTCTCCCTCATTCTCTGTATCACACAGGCACAACTTTTACTGCTTGCTGAACCCTTTGATATCCAAATCACCTATTATGCAATAGTTTGGAACACAGCATAAAACTGAATTGAAAGAGCTTCAGATGCCACAATCTATCAGCAAGCAGGTGGAATGGCAGTCGGTCTGGAAGGGCTTTCTGAAATGCACGCCCACTCTTTCAACAACAATTACTCCCAATCTACAAAGTTTTCCAGTCATTTGAAAAACTTTTAACATGAGTGGGATTCAGCTTTGTGGTTCAATGTGTCTCAGAGAGATACACGAGGAAAAATACAGTGCATGCAACACTTGGCTGCTGTCTTTGTTAGAGATGTTGGAAATTTGGCAGTAGGACTTTGTTTGTGTAGCCCTGTCACTGCTGGATGGACTTCAGTGCAGTTTTACTCTGAACTCTGGTAATCCATCTCAATAAGTACAACAAGTGATGAAATATCGTTCAAACGAATCTAATAAGCATTACATCAATAAACACGAACTGCTTTATCATAAACAGCATGTTAAGAAGCTTTTAAATGATTGTTTCAAGTAAACTACAACTTGGTTTTATTAGGCATGGTTGTAAAAAAAAAAAAAAAAAAGGAAGAAAACACCCATTATCCATCATCCTGAACTCAGATGCACCCATAGGCTGATGGAAATCTCGGACACTTGCATTCTTTAGGGTCTGGCACGTCTACACACCTCTATATTCGCATACTTCGTGGCTTCGTGTTCAAACACGAAGCACAGGGCAATGCGCTGTCAAATCAGTTTATAATCGGCCCAATAAGTGCACAAGACAAGAACCGCGAGTGTGATGTGTGAGCATTAGCACTGACTCCACCACAACGGAATGTGCGCATCGAGGCGCAAATTCAACCCACTGAGATTAGTTCTACGGTTTCAATGAAAATAAAAGTTTGGATAGTAGTCAGAAGATGCCAAGACAAGGAATCGGGGGGAAAGTCCCAACGGGAGCAACCTCTTTTCTCTGGGATCTACAGACAACTTTACGGTTTAGAGAGCATTAAATAATGCCTCAGGTTGCAGCTACGCCAGAAAAGTGCTGCTTTAAATCAATTTGTAGATTTTACATGAACAGACTATACATTCATTGAATCGATCATCACATACTTTTAAATCACAAAGTGGTATTTCACAAAAGCATCGGCTGTGGCAGAAAAATATCAACCATGTGGCTTTACCTGCCATCGAAGTCTGCACTTGCTCCGACCCAGCAGCTGCAGAACAACACCAACTTTATCCATAAAGCCATGATTTCGGGAGTTAACGCGGCCACGCCGCTGATTATTCTTCGTAATCCAAAATCAGAGGCAGGAAACCGCCGAGAAAGAACAAAATACAAAAATAGACAAAGAAGCAGCGGACTTTCAGCGTGGGCAGGTAGGAGACGTGTGCTGCCGTCTCAGGTTGTTCATTTGTGATATTCAGGAGGGAGAGAAACCAGTGCGCTGCCTGGAGGTAGACTGACCCCGACGTTTGTGTGTGTGTGTGTGTGTGTGTGTGGAGCGGGACGCACTCTACCGGGAGGAGAGCGCACAGCTCCTGTCTCTCCTCCTCTCACAAGTTCAGTCGGCGCGTTCTCCGACCAACAGCACCCACTGCAGTCCGACCTAATCTCACGAGCGACGCGAGCAGCGCACATTGGCAGCAAGCTGCACCGTTAATGCAACGCCACGACCTGCACAGCCGCGAGCCACGTAACTCCGTGCCGCGCGCGCTTTGGAAAATGCCTTAATTAATTGCGTAGCCTGCCGAGGCACGCAGGTGCATCGCCCACCCAGGTAGCTGTTGCACGCACAGTAAAGACAGTGAAAATGACTGGGAGTGAATTAGGAGAGGACGCCATAAGCACAACACAGAAAATGAGCGGTTTGATCAGAGTTTCAGCGGCGCCGTAACTGCATGAATAAACAGGTGACGAGGATTTTTATAGAAAAACTTCAGCACACGTTTCCAGCATCAGGCACATGTTGCTCCAGCTTCTTATATCCGTCTGATATAATAATCAGCTGGTTTTCTTGAATGTAATTTTCCCATCACAAAGTGCTCTGCATAACACCTCTTGAAAATTGAACGCACAATATGAAATCGCTGGGTCTTCCATTATTCTCATTCTTCGACAGGAGGTCATGTCAGTTTATATTAGGGTGATTGCCTCCTGCCCAACTCATAAGCAGCAATCCATATTCAAAATCTGGTGAACTGCACATCCAGGCTGGGGGCAGAACCATAAAGGCCTGTCTCATTTTCTGGCATGACAGCCTTCTGCATTAAGAATCCAAGCCAGTCAATAAAATAATTCTCCAATAAGGACTCAATGGGGGAGGAAAAAAGAAAGAAATTACACCATCATTTTCAGTAATGGAGGAGGAGATGAATGAGATGGAGGTGTGATGTGATTATACTGCTGGTTGTACACAATCACCGACGTCCTTTGATACATGGCACTGTTCGCCTGGTTATACGCCCTGTCACTGATTTGATCATAAATCTATACGGTGGCACCGAGGTTTGACATCTCTGGAGGCAAGTGCTCGGACAAATACCGGCTGTGTATAATTACACGTTTAATCACAGACTTTTCATGACTTAACTGTAAGGATGTGGTACCCTGATTTATTATGATGATCACCCCGAATCATGCCTCATTACCAACAGCATTAGTATGTGTTGGGAAATGAGAGTGACCACAGGTGAAACTTCAGTAAGCACAAAACACATTGTATTACTCATACTTTACTCAAAGAAAAATATTTTCTGAAGGATGTGGGTAACAGCTGTTCATTCACAGAGGAATTATGTTGAAAGAGTGGTTCATTGATTGTATTTAGCTATTTGCAGATACATATTGGGGGTTTTGCATGGTCCGATGACCTGCTGTGTACTGAATGGAGAGACTGACAAAAGATAGTGTTTTGTTGGGATTTGGCTGAATTCATCCTTTAATGATCCCCTTGGGATAAGCACTCATTACATTCGAATCAAAACAGACTATGCTAAACTAAGAAAAAAAGTAGAAAAATAATTACAAATATTGAATAGAAGCAGGAAAATCCTAAACTGAGGTTATAAAGGTGACAGCAAATGTGTCATGCAGGGTGTGAAGCATTGGCGGACAAATTGCAACATCACAGAGCGTGCTAAATAACAACAGCTGGGACCTGCAGGCAACCAAAGAGAAAATTTACGCATGATCATTTGTTGTTATTCTGAGCCTCTATAATTATACTCAATGTTGTTTATTAGAAAAACAAACAAGTCAAACGAAGCACAATTTAGGGGTGATAATGCATCAGAAATGGTAATATAAGAGGGAACACAAGATGTTTAAGATAATGGAAAGGGCAACACAGAGGTCCCCTATATCCATTTAAGCTCAGCTTGTGCTTAATATCAGTGTCCGTTAAAGTAACCTGAATACATAAACAAGTTCGCAAAAGGAGAAATTATATAATCAGGGAGAGATCCCAAATATGGAGCGGCGAATTGTTGCAGACCAACAACCCTAAACTCTGCCAGTAATGTAATGAACTGGAAACCGCTGGCCAAAACACAGAGACCAGCTGAATTTTAATTGCAAGTAATATCTGAAGTTAATAAAACAATAAAAGCTTCGTGATTCCCCGTTAGAGGTTTTCTGCTGTAGCAAATTGTTCAGTTCAGAGCTGCTTTTGTAAACACCCACAAATGGCAAACAGAGAAACTCAGTGTCTGCTGATGTTACATTACACGAAAGTGATGAGCCATGACTATTTAAATGCTGATTAACAACATATACACACACATTGTGTGTGTGTGTGTGTGTATATAAAAAATAAAACAATGACATCAACTTCGTAGATACTGATGGTCATCCTCCGGATCCAATTGCTCATAGAAAGTTTAAAATGTATTTGTTTCAGGTTCAGCTTGCGATCTGCACTGTACTTTTGCACTGAGGCCAGTCAGTTAGCCCCATAATAATAAATTCAGCTCAGTGTATTACTGCCAGAAAGGCTTCACGAGGCTGATCATTAGTAAAGAAACACTGTGCATTTGCATAGAAATAAGCTCGCAAATCTCACCCATTTTTTTCAAAACAAAGAATCTTGTCAAGTCACCTTTCCAGCCCTGGGTGTTTGAGCTGATTCAACCCACATCAAACCTCAATATTCTCCTCTCTCTCATGCAAGATTTAAGTAGTGCCGCCTACTCACTCTCGCTTCCTTTATGCCTATATGCATTTCTGTAATATGCTCTTGTGCGGAGCCACAAGCATGAACAGGGAGTCAGACGTCTCCTTTTGAAATAATTCCAGTCCTTGGAAGGAGCTGTGTCTTTGGCCATTCACCTCGGGATAGATTGACTCTGCTGACTGAATTCAGATGAGGTCGATGCCAGAAATGCTTGCACCTCTCTTGGTTAGTTTCAACTTGGCTTCAGCGTGAGCAGGAAAGAGGGCTCTCCGGCTACCTCGCCAGATTTCTCAAGCAGCTGCAATGCATTGTCAAAGGTGACAGCGTAGGATTTTTCAAAGAAACAGATGACCAGTTTCACCAAGGGGAATGAAAGCTTAAGGGGTTACAGTGTGTGTACAGGATTGGAAATACAGAGCATATTGTGTGACTTTCAGCTTCTAGGCTCTGAACATTGTGCTTCTAATCAAGCACACTGACCTTTTTCAGCAGAACCATAAAATATTCATTGCTCTTGAACGTATTATGGGATGCATACCATATTCACATGCATTCTTTATAAGGAATAATCAGGTTCTGTGTAGAACCATGACAAATGCCATATTTTACCCAGTGTGTTATTACTTTCAATCCAATCCCCCCCTCCCTCCTTGCAGTCTCTCCAAAAACACACACAGAGGAGAGGTAAATAATAATTCCCCATCTCACCTTCAGATCATCAGATAAGTTTGAGTGCTGGATTTCTCCTTCTTCTGTTAATACCTGGCCACAGAGGGAAGCCGAATGCTGAATTCTATCACATAAGGCCATACACCGACTGTTTGCAAAAACAGCATGTGGAAATATGACATAGTCTATTCACAATGTGGTTGCGTGACTCCTGCTGCTTCTGTTTATGCCGACAGCTTGATCACACAGTTTAGGCACGACCGTAACGTAGCAGTTGGTGAGAAGCTTGAGCTCGTTTGCAACAACTAAGCCTCAAATAACTATAGAGGTGAGTAATTCTCAAAGTGCACTCTTCCACGTGTATATCAAAACAATCTTGACACTTCTACTTTAATCTTCAGCCTGAAAGAAAATTAAAAAGACCACTTCTTACAAAATGGCTTGTGAAAAACAAATAAGAGAATGGTGAAGGTGGATAAAAACACAAAGTGTGTGTGTGTTTATACACACACATATATAGGTGTACTGTATACTCAGTACAGTCATAACATAGCCAGGAGCTGCAGAGGCTGAGTACTTTATCAAACCCTGACCACGCTGAAGATGCTCTGCTGTACACTGGTGCTTGCAGCCCTAATTATGCACCGGTGCTTCCAGTTGGCTTGGACTGTCCCCCTCTTTTAGTCCCCTCTTCTGCGGCGGCCTTCCCACCAGCATGTTGTTTTTTGGGGAACAGCTTTCAGGCTCCATAGTCATCACCTGTACAGAGTACCCATGACTCTCTGCTGCCCACGACCGGTCCAAGTCTACCAGGCCCATACACTGTTTACCTGTGTGGTGCAAAAAAATAAAGAATAAATAGAAACATTTATTTATATATAAATAAAATGTCCCAGTATCACTTAATTCTAGAAGAACGAGAATTTCAGGGTTGCAAATGATTATTTCTAATTTCTAGCAACATGGACAACAGGAAGTGACATGTTAAATGTATTATTGTTTTGGTTTTCAACAACAACAACAACAACAAAAAAACACATTATATTATACTGATGATAAGCAGTATATTTTCACATTGACAGAGCAGAAAAAAATAGTTTGCTACTTTTTGTGATTGATAATTACAATAACCAATTAGGTACCCATTGCTTCAGCTACTGTATATCTAATATTGAAATTATTATAGCTTTTACGCAATCTGTACAAGCATTATTGGCAAACGATTCCTCAAGTCTACTACAATGATACATTGTATAGTAGAATTCTAATCTAATTTTATTTTTTGGGCACATCTTCTGGATTCAGTTGGGTTTCAAAGAGACATTTGTACTGTACAGCGTGATACAATGAATGTCCGGTTACAAACACACAGGGCAACCCCTAAGTGACTTTGTTCTTTGACGGAACAGTTTCTAATCTGATGTGAGTTGTCCCTTTTAGCAAAATCACATCTCCATCCATAGGGAACGGGGCTGCACCAAATGATTTGATGACTATGAAAATGCTGTGAATCAAATGCTATCAGATTGAGTGTCACCAGATGTTAACGCAAATGAACAGTAATATTTTAGTCCAGTGCGTCTGGCAGCACCATCCAACACCATCGTTAAAACACCAAGTGATGGAACATATTTTGAAAGAGCGGCGTTTGCCCCTCCAGTGGAGTAACAAAGATTTACGGGATTTCGGGAATGTATATCAAGGAGCACCGAAGCTGTCCTGGCAGCCTGTGATGACAGTAATAGTGTGTTGTTTAATTTGTCACCCATCTGTTTATGCTGGGACTGTATATCCCAGCCAATAACAGAACATTAAAATATCGGTCAGGTTTGATTAGGTGGCATTGCTACAGTTTTGCTTTATATACATATCAGCATCAGAAGTCACTTCACAGAGTTTCATACTTTTAAATTAAAACAATTTAAAGTTTACAATTTAAATCTTAAACATTTCATGGCATACCCTTTAGTAATAACTGTGTACCCGTTCAGTGATTTTCCATTGTAATAATCCATCATTTTCACGTTCCCTCAACGATCACAGCTTTATATTATAGCCCCCATATGTTGTACTTACCATGTACACAATCATGTCCAGATTTGTGACTGTTCCATATGGCTATGGTGCAAGTACAACGTATGCAGGCTGTAATTTACGGTGATCATTAGCCCCTTGTTCCCTTTAATTACAGAAAAAGTACATTGTGTGCACACTGTACTATAAAGTGCTGA
The DNA here is from genome assembly GCF_033026475.1 of Channa argus. Classification (NCBI taxonomy): domain Eukaryota; kingdom Metazoa; phylum Chordata; class Actinopteri; order Anabantiformes; family Channidae; genus Channa; species Channa argus. The sequence continues at coordinate 12,573,799 of NC_090199.1, forward strand.
ATTGGTTTTCCTGCACAATCATCATCTGCACCCATCCAATCAGGGTAAGTCGCCTGTAAATTAATTTTAAAAGAAAAATCACTGCAGAAGGTAATTACTCCATCATGCCCACATTTCCATGTTTGCTGCTCAGTAATGGTCATCCAGTATCTCGTAATAATAACAATAATACTTATAGTAAAGGTTCTTGCTATGTTGCTATCAAACTTGACGTGGTTTCTAAACACAAAGGTCATATACATACCACATAACATTATAGATAACCCCTAGTTAGGAAATACTTAATTTACTGCCTCATTCATCAAACTCTGCATCTTGTCCCGTTGTACGTAAAAGTATGGACATTAACTCTACAGCTAGTACATCATTGGAAATGGGTACCCTGTAAATTTGTGTAATTATGTAGTATGTTGTGGGCTGTATTCTTAAGCATTACCTACTTTTCTATTAGAGCATTCTTTAAGATTTCAGATTATGCAGTTTAGCAGTTAGGAATTTAGTTGGTCAAAGTCACTCTGGTAGGCTCTGGAGAGAGAGATGGATGAGATCAAACATGGTTTGAAAATGTTAGTAAGAAAGGTTGAGCCCTGTTAGGTGCTATAGAGCAGAAACCACTGTGACAGGTGGCATCAGGTACAGATGAAAGGGCTTCAGACCGACAACTCTTTTGGGATCCTCCTCGGATTCTGTGGGAAGCTCTGATAAGCTTAAGAGCTAACAGGGCATAGAGAGTCCGCAACATAAACACTGTACAGTGAAGCTCCAGCACAGGCCTGGAGGTTTCAGTCTGACAAAACACTTCCCCCTCAGTCTGACAACAGTGATCTGGCAGCTGTTCAATGCAGCTGTTTTGTCACTCTGATAAAATCCCTGCATTAACATTTTTCACACTTCTCACAAGTCTAGGGTTTTTGAGAAAGGGGGGTAGGGTTGGGTGGCAGTAAAAAAAAAACAAAAACCTTACAACACTGACATGTAACAGATAATTGCTCAGGTGTAATAAACAGAGTCACATGCAAACATGTCTCACTGGTGTACATCGTGATAAACAGATATCAAACCGGCACTGTGACCATCAGGATTGGGGAAAAAAAAAAAAAACATTCCCATGAAATTTGGCATACAATTCCATCTATCCATTCATTATCTAAACTTCTTATCCTGTTAAGAGTTGTGGGGCTGTTGGAGCAAATCCAAACTGTCATTGGGAAGGAGATAGGGTACACCCCAGACAGGTCGCCGGTTCATCACAGAGCTAGCACACTCAATTTAACACTTGCAAGCATTTAGCGTCACCAGTTTACCTAGCTGCATGTGGATTGTGGGAAAACACATGAGCGCCTGAAGGAAATTCTGGCAAAGTAGGAACAAGCAAATTCCACGGAAAAACACCACAGATGGCAGCTGTGTATATACTGCACTGACATTAATAATAATAATAATAATAATAATTCATTTTATTTAGGAATGTTTTAAATGGTTTCATTTCTTGCAATGTGTTTTTTTTTGTAAGTCTTTGGTTATAAATTACTGTTTTGCATCTGTCCCCCATGCTGCCTCTTGGCCAGGTCGATGATATAAATGAGAATTGGTTCTCAATTACCTTACCTGGTTAAATAAATAAATAAATAAATAAAAATATGCAATAAAAATATAAAAATAAATATAAATATAGTACACATTTGAATATAGAAAAAGGTACAAAACAATTGCTGTTAAAGAGTATTGTTGTAGATGTAGAGGACAGTACTTTACCTATAAGTCGCCTCTCAGGAGGAAGCTGGACAGCAGTTTGGTCTGCAAAGCGGCAGAGGATCATGTGTTCCTGAAACAAGGGTAAGCAGTGAGTACAGGAGCAGTTTATTGCAGTTTTTAACAAACACTAACACTAATCATGAAGCCCTGGCTCTGAATGTTTTGTCTTTAAACAACGTAACCAATTATGCATATCAGAGATCGAAAGTCCACAAACACTGACTTAAAATGAGCCATCCAGTGAAACTAACACTATCATGCATGCACATACACATATCCATCTCCCTTTCTACCCTTCTTACAGCTATGAACAAGAGCCTGCCTCAGCATGAACTATCAGAAACTAGAAACAGGTCTCATCTGATCACTAGTTGATCGTTTGGAAAAAAAATTCACTCAAACAAGTGTTTTTATTTCTTTTCAAAGTAGAATACAGTACTAGATACTGGAGCATATACTATAGAGCAGCATGGCTCCAGTCGTGACTGTCAGTCAACCACTTTGATCCAAACTAAAATGTTAAGACAACTATTTGATGGCTAGCCGTGAAACATAGACATTCATGGTCCCCAGAGGAATAGGCCTAATGATTCTGATGTGCCCAGGCCTTTTTCTTCTGCCAACAGCACGTTGACATCCAGAGTAATGACAGCTATTGGAAAAACTGCCAAGTAATATGCTTCATACATTTTTGTCTCTCTCTGGATGAACTGTAATAACTTTAGTGAACCCCTCACTTTTCTTCTAGTGCTACTGTTCGAACAAGTAGTCAAACTGCCCAGGACTTTGGTTTATGTTGCATAATGTCGTCACTTGAAGAGTCACTGATTAACAGTGATCAAACTGATGTCTCTGCATAGTTGCACACAGTGTCAGACTGGCTGACCAAGCACAGGACAAAAGAAAACTAGAATTAACCTACTGCTGTTGTGCTGTATGCCTCCAAGAACTAGTCAAGTTGCAGTTTACATGCATGATTTTCCAGACTCAGTTTGTTCATCCTTGAGTCGAAATGAACGGCTGTGCCAAATGCGAGTAAGTTCCTAAGATATCACGCTGAAAATATTGCATTCAAGGGGGGGTCACAGTGACCTTGACTTTTCACCCCTCAAAATCTAATCCCGTCAACTGGGTTATGTTGGATGTTGGCCAAATTTCAAGATGTGCTTGTTATATCACAAGAAAGGTTAGATGTGAGGTCACAATTACCTTGACCTCTGACTCCCAAAATGGAATCAGTTCATTCTTGAGTTCAAGTGGACGTTTGGGCTGAATTTAAACAAGTTCCCTCAGGGCAAAACTGAGATATTGTGTTCACAAGAATGGGACAGACGGACAACCTGAAAGCATACCGGCTCCAGCTCTTGTCAGCATGAGGGCATAAAAATAATGGAAATATTCTTTGCATACAAAGGGCCCATTTAAACGCTCCAGAAATGTCAAATGAATCCTGTTTAGGTTATTTTTTTCTAATCAAAGAACAAGTTTTGCTGTCTTGTTTTTACCTCGCTATGGTTCATGGAACAAGTGACTCAGGAGAGTAGTTAGTCATTTCTAGCCTTCTTCTACTTTAATTGATTCCAATTCTCAGTCTGCAGGGATGATGCTGAATGCAAGGCCATGGAGCAGGTGCTTAAAGTTAGCATTGAACAACAATATCTAAAACCATTTGCCCGTTATACCTGTGATATACCATTTATCAATGTGCTGTCATTCTCTTTACTACTATAGTTAAGAAAGCACAACTATGTTTCTGCTATTGAACAATGCAATGCAGCTTTTATATCAGCAAAGGCTTGTTGGGTGTTTGGGACCTTGGCCAGAGGAAAAACTGTGGAGTTCTGTGCACTCAGCCCATACGAATGGCAAATACCAAACATGGCTGTTAAAAACAAATCTACAGGAGTAGACGGGCAGATAATGTGTCTGCAGGTTTAAACAGAATATAGACTTCGCCTATTAGTTGCTTACGTGTTTACCTTTTTGGTCTCCAGATAGAAAACATGGCAATTTGCTCACTGGGCTTTTGGACAAACAGCAGGAAAAAATAAATAAAAAATCAGCTCACTATCACAGAACAGTGTAATTGCTCAATGTCTTATAAATAATTTGTGCCTCTCAAGGTGTTTCTTCTAGTGCACAAAGGAAAAGAAATTAGAGGTGGTCCAATGTTGTGACATGTCAACTCTTGAGGTTGCTATGGTTAGGACCTGCAGCAACTTTTGCACAGATTATCCCCTGGGGCACTGACAGGTCCCATACATCATCATAGGATGGGCCCTCCCAGAGTACAGTGCTGTGTCTGTGCTGAGAGATAAGGGATTGAGAGACTGGAGGGTGTGAGCCTCCCTCTTGTAACTGTCTGGGGAATCTTTGTTTCCCAAGGCAGTGACGAGCCCATTGATACCATTTATTTTATTTTATTGTCTTATAAAAGACAAAAAAACAATCAAACAAAAAAGAAACGGTTATAATACAAATCCTCCTGAGACTAAGCAAAATAAAGGTGTATCAAATAGTTTTTATGGCTTTGAAATTTTGATGGATAAAAACTTTAAAAGGCATCACTAAATAACCAGCGCCAACAAATTGGATTTTAATCAATACTTAGAACCAGTTACTGTCACTCTGCAACTTGTTGATGCAGTTCGAATAGTTTAGGATGAGAAGAGTAGAAGAGAAAATATGAAACCATTAAGTTGGTAACAACTGTGATCCTATAGTTACTTGCTGTTTATACACTACATGTGTTTTCTACCAAGCAGTTTACAATTTACTTGCTGAGTATCTATTTACCTGATATTTTGTCTCAGTGCAAATTATTAATAAATGTAATATAGGGATTCAATCTCTTATCATTAATCATTTTAAATCATACCTTGTAAGTCAAAGTCTCTCGAAACCTTTTGCTGTAAAAAAGAAAAGACAATTATTAAAAGAAAGATATTTCCATCTTAAAAGAGCAGCACAGAAGACATGACAGTAAAATGTATTTACTACATTTACAGTGCCTCTAAAAATTTGTTGTCCCTTTTGGAGGTTTTTACATTTTATTTATTTATTTATAAATTTCAAGCTGAATTGTGGTAGATGTAATTTAATATCTTAAATTTTAGCTAGACTTTGCCAGAAGGCACGAGTAGGAAGGTTCTTTGATCTGAGGAGTTGAGCTTTGTGGCCATCAGACAGGACGCCATGACTGATAAAGAACACAGGCAACACGTGTTGTGTACAGTCTCTCCCATCTCAGCTGCTGAAGCTTGTAACTCCTTCATTAGGGTCACAGGTGTCTTGGTGGCCTCTTTCGCTAGTTTCCTTTTTGCAAAGTTATTTTGAGCATAGCCTGCTGTAGGCAGTATGTGCCTCTGCTTTCATTTATTAAATATGTATTTAAATGTACTGAGGAGATATTCAGTCACTTGTAAGTGTTGTAGCCATCCTTTGACTTCTGCTTTTCAATTATCCTTTCAAAGAGTTAATTAGGTTGTTCTTCTGTCTTCGTTGGGTACATTTTGGTCTGACTATTGATTAACCAGTAACTGAATCTTGCATGTACAGGTGTATTTATACTACAATCCTTCACACATTTACTGCACTCAGTTTATCTCTATTTAACCAATTGTGATTTCTCAAACCAAATGTCTGCAGGTGGGTTGCTTTAAAGGAGTGAACATCTAAAAATGTTCTGTTTTATATTTTAAAACTATTTATATTACTTTCTAGATCTGTTTTTACTTTGAGTTTCAACTTTGTTTAGTCAAATAAACCAAATTACATTTACAATCATTTAATGTCAATTAATAAATAAATAAAGTTTGAAACTTCTAAGGAAAGCAAACACTTTCTGTCTCTCAGTATCTCATGTTTACTTAAAAAGGCCTGAGGGCATACATTTTATTGTTAGATAACATCACATCATAAACAAATTAGGAATATATAACTAAATCTAAGGCAAATAAAAAGTCAGTTTGTTTTTGAATGCTAAACATGGTCAAACCCTTGATGAAGATAATTAAAAGTCAACATGAAGGGGGTCAGGGGTTAGTGAGCAGCCAAGTCACACGGAGAGAAGTTTAACTTGACCTGTTTGGGTCTTAATGAAATGGGCGGTTTAGTTTCACAGCTCATAAAAATCTGTGAACTTCCTGGAATGTCTACACCTGCAGAACATCCACATCAGTACCTGGAACATGACCTGGGGGGGAAAACACTAAAAGTAGCAGGATGAAGACTGACAGAGTCAGGTGTGTAGGCCTCTCTCACAAACTACCCTGCAGAAACACAGCTTCTTCTTCTTTTTTTTTGTCATTTTTGAATATTTTATAAGGAGTCGGGAGGGAATAAGTGTCAAGCTAGCAAAAACGAAGTATGTGATAACTCCTAAATATTTATACAGTACACTAAGGGTTCTGCCAAAGGCACAATTTTAGGGCAAGAAATACAATGGACACAATGGAAAATATTCATAACTTAAATGTTATCAGGGAAGCCTGAAATAACAAACATTATCGTAACACCTGAAGAATAGTAACTATTGCTGTATATCAGTGTGTGCAGTAGGCATAACAAGGTCCCAGTAACAAAGCAACAAACGCTCCAAACTGCATTACTAGTTGTAGTGAAAATTTGTTTATTGTGAATAAAAAAAAGTTCTCACTGGCAGCTGTCCACTGACATAACACCAATGATGTGCCACTCATGTCTGAATGTTTATCTGAATTGTGGATCATGCTATATAATGTTTTTAATCTATATTCTATATAATATCTGTAAATACAGCAGCATGCTAATTAGACACAATTAGTAAGACGAAAAAACACATTTTACCGTGTTATAAAAAATAAACTCTAATAGACATGTTTTAAAACAAGTCATGACACATGAAGCCAAGTTTTACGCACCTGTTTTGCCACTTAACTAGTGGTATTTCACTGCTCTTTGACCAGCATGTGACACGTGGAAACAGAACATCACTCGCCATTGCCGTAAACTATTCTCCACTTGGTTATGACAACTCCTATTTGCTACTGACTGTGATGTGGTGCTACTGTTTGCTACATTAAAACTGGCAGGTTATAGTATTGCTTATAGTTAAAAACATCTATCTATTATCATTTGCAAGTTTAGTGAAACCAACAACTAGAAATTCCTTACATGATGACTATTTTCACTAATGGTTTTTTTATTTTAGTAGACAGTAACACTTGCTTTCACACTGGCAGTGTGTGACCACAATTGCAACCCCTACCAAATAAAAAAAAAAAAAAAAGGGAAAGATGTCCAAAAACCAACAGGGAAAATTGCAGGGTAAACTGGGATGGAATATCAGCCGGAGTGATGAGGGCAGCGGGGAATGAGCACAGAGTGCCAGAGGTGACTAAGCTTTAGCTGGGCTGTGAATCTGGACAGAAAACTTTTAACAAATTCACTTAGGTACATTACATCAATCTGCTCAACATTTCCTGACAGTTTATTTTTTTCTTCTTACTTTATGTCACTGGACATGGTTACAACAATAATAATAAAAAAATGAACAACTTCATGAGGAAAAATGGGTGAATGGGTGAATGCTACCCACAGCCCAACTTGGTCAAATTAAATGCATAATTAGACCATTATTTAAAAAAACATTTTAATATATCAGTCACAGTGATCAGTCTCGTAGTTGCTACAACAGCAATCCTACCCAACAGCATTGTTTTGTAGTCTAAATTCTGCAAAGGTTGATTCTTTAGCTATCACAGTACCATTAGTCAATAGAGTGCTGCTATAGCAACGAGATCAACAGTAGCAAAGTACAGCCTTTGCTCCTACATTTCCTTCTCTGCTGTTGTTATGTTCTTCCACCGCTAATCAAATAGCTTCACAATTTAGGTTACGGCACCACGAAGACAAAAAATTAAGTGTTCGATTTTCTGTAACACAATGTGTGATAATGTAATACCAAAAATACAGCAGTTCTTATTATCTGTACCTTCAGATCTTCCTGTTACTTGGTAATATCCATGACAACCTTTACATACAGACCATATGCTCTGTTGCTGTGTCAGAGATTGAAAGGGTGAACGGACCCTGTTGTTAAGGTGATGTGACACTGCTGCCTTATACAGTCAGTGTTGATAAAAGACAGAAGGAGAACAAAAAGCAGTGACAAAAGATGTACATTTGATTGTTTATATTTGCCAGAGAGAGTGTGAAGATAAATGTGAAAATGATTGAGTGAGAGCACTAAAGAGAAACATAAAAAATCATGAAATGGGAGAGCAGAGAAGCACAGATACAAGCAGGGGTCTAACAAGAAAAACAGCAAGGTCAGAAACATCATTATCAGGAGTTGAACAGCAAGCAGGTACACACCTTTTGGGAAACGTGAACTTGACAGCATTCTGAATGAAGCCATAACAACAAGGACTGACGACAAACGCAGCTTGTGCCAGGATGCAATGCTCCATCACCATGTCTGTTGCAATGCCACATGCATGAAGGGCAACCTGAAGTAAAACAGATAAACTTGTTACTTTAACCAATAAAAATCCAATCTTTCTTAAAAATCTTCTTAGTCTAGTGGCAAGACCAAAGTGACAGCACTTGAGAGCACGTACTTAATCCCATTGATTATTTCATAATGGCTGCTGTTATTAAATATAACTGTGCTCTCAAAGGTGCAGACTTGGGGAGTTAGAGCAAACAAAATGTATTAGGGCTTTCGGAGCAAAGGCACGAATGCATCAGGATTCCTATTGAGTGGGTAAACTGTGTGTGGTGATGAAGACCAGGCTATGAATTAGTCATGGGGTGGTTATATATTAGATAGCAAAAAAGGACTAAAAGACCCCATATTATACCCTGTCTCTATTCAAGCTATCTCTCGCCTAGTCCATCTGCAAAAATACATTATGAGTCCTCAAAGAAAATGAGTTTCATACCCAAAGTACAGTGGAAAAATGATGATTTCCTCTCAAGCGTACATTAGCTAAATAGATTCTCTGTTAATGGTGCAAATAAAATGCATTATCAACGGTCTAATGTGACAATAGCAACCCAGGCTCACTGAAATTAACCCAATCCAACTCAAGCTGCCACCTAGAAGTTCTATTGTTGTTTTCCAAGAAGTTGTCACTTGGCGTCTGAGAGTCTGAATCTGCTGTATGTTGCCTTGGCAGAAGTGCCACACAGCAGAAGTTCAGCATCAGTCAGAACAGGGCTGAGCCAATGTTGGCCACAGCTCCAAAGATTAAACACACAAACTCTAAACATGGTCAAACCCACTCGTAAAGTCACCGACATGTCTGGGTACATTTCTCAGATGTTCATAAGCTCTCCATGGAGGCCGCACGGTCGTAGCAAATATTTATCTCACAACTACACAAGAAACCAAAGGTGAATTATTTTACATGTAATTTCACATGTTGTTCTTGAAAATGAGTTTTTCCATTTTCACAGAAGCACCGTGTGTTTGCTCTAAATGTTAATCTGCAAAGAATAATTTATACTTTTTCAAAAACATTTGCATTGATTTAAATATTAAGTTATGCAAGGAGACTCTGCCTCCTGAAACAATAACCATAGACTGAAAATTAGGGAATTACCATCAATTACCCGTATGGCCTTGATTCTATTTGACACTATTTTCTATCCTGCGGTACTTCACAGTAGAGGGGAAATATTCTTATGTTCCTCCGTCAGCACATTTCAGAGTGCTGATTGGGAGGAGGAGACACAATCAAAGATTGTATGATGTTGCACCCCCCCACATCTAAAGCAGAACTACTTAGCAAAGTAACACCATCACTCTTACCCAGCTACTTAATGTTGTACATTAGTCATGCCGTGGTAAATCCTAATTACATTTTATAACCTTTAGCACTGATTTAACGCAAACACAAAGCCACTCAACCAACAGCAATGAAGTAAATTAAAACACATTCTGATATTTTGATAACTAATTATGCATTTCTAATTCCTGATATAAAAAAAGTGTTTTTCACAGTTAAGTACAATTTATTCTGTTTAAAGCACTACATAATTAATGCTTTACTCCAACTTAATATGGTTTGTGTGTAACAAATAAAATGCATAAAAATGTAAAGGTGAAAATGTATGCAAGGCACATTTAACACCTTCTCAGAGACAAAAAAATCTCTATCTAAATATTTTACTAGAATAAGATATTACAAATTAATATATAACAACTACACAAAGAACTAGGGGACATTTACATTATACATGTTCTTTGTCTGTTAAGGAGTAAAATAGCTGTTCGTATCTTTCTCTCAATAGTCACATCACAGACATATTGAGGCTTCATTATTCATTGTAATTGAAGTAATTACATTCGTACCCCATCCTACTTAGACATGAGACAGAACAAGTTCTGCAATAATAATACTCTACTTGATCAACACCCTTTTGCAGCAGTGTGTTGCTAGCTTTGCAGTGCAAAAGTGAGTGATGCAATGCTTTTAAAAGGCTTTTCTGGCTGTCTTTACTGAGTTGAACTGTAGACGTTCACTTTTGTGACTGTTCTTTTCAGTTTGTTGCACTAAATATTACCTGTCAGTAAAATAAACATATGTATTGTTATCTAAAACTTTGTCAGTAGAACCTGACAAAGAGCAGTTCTAATAAATGTGTGCATAAATAATATTTACATAACTGTGATTTAAGTCAATAAAAAGGTTGGTTTACTCCTACAAGTGGATGTGATACTGCAACAGATTAAATCTTTCAGTGTTAAAAAAGATCCAAGTCCTTAAACTGCATTAGCACTGGAATTCCTCCTGATGAAGCCTTATTAGAGTTGATCAATTTCAATTTTACATAACGCTTAAAGCCATAACAACAAATACTTTTCTTCACACAAACATTAAAAAACTCAACTGAAAGAATCAATTTTAAACAATCAGATCTTCAGGCAGGACCTGGATCTAATAAAATCCAAATAACTTTAAGCTCCAACGCATTTCCTGCCTCTGAGGTCTATTGGTTCAATGATATAAAGGCTAAAAATAAAATGTAATGTATATAGAGGCAATTTCTGTTTCCCGTCTAACACCTGTGTCATGTAACTGTGGAGAGGAACAGCAGACATAGACTCAGAATAGCAACACCGCCACGTAATTAGCCTGATTAAATGAACATCACTAAAAATGGGACCATGTATAATACATAACAGGATGAAAGTCAGCGTGATGGGTGGCTCCTTCAGGTAGAATTATCTGTGTCATGCAGGAAGAAGTTTGCCAAAGCAACAGCTGAGGTTGCATAAACGTGGAGGTATGAATCTCACACAGAGCAGAAAATGACAAACTCAAGCACCTTTCTCATACATAAACCTTAACATTCATGGGAATAAAATCCGCATATGTGCATAAACTTTCTGACTAGGTTACAAAAAAAAAAACACCCACATATTGTAGACAAGAATAATTTGTATTGTTTGTTTTTTTCCAAGTAGAACAGGTCTCAGTGGAGTGACAATGCTGGAACAATAGCATTTTCTAATTACATCAGGTACATATAGACTCCTATTTGTCCCAGAGAAAGTTACAGTAAAGCTACTAGAACAGCTGGCTTTCCCAAAACTGGGCTATGATGTACGGTGAGAAGCTGGATCTCCCCAAAATGTTTGGGGGAAAACATTACCTGATACATATTAAGAAGGACAAAGTTGAGAAGAGCAAAAATGGTTGAATAGGAACAGGAATTTAGAGACTGCACAAGGTAATTTGTTGTTTAATCTCAAAGATCCTTTTTTTGCGTGACTCTGCCAGATTCAAGTACATAAATAACTGCAGTTAAGGACATATTTGCTCTAAATGGATAGTAACCATCAGAGAAGAGCTCTGTAGATGACAGTGGGTGTTTTAAATTGGACCTGTGAGGGGTTCAGCCTGCAACTAAAGAGCCACTCAGTGTTAAATCTTTGCTTGTTTTACCCCTATTAAGCAGAGCTTGAGAGTTAGTAAAATATTTATTCTGTTGTTGCAAGTAACTGCAGAATTAAAGCCCCTTTTCTAAGTCAGATCCTTTAGCTTTTTAATACAAAGAGGCAGAACTGCAGTCTTGGCAGATATGTAGGCGTGAAAATGTATGATGAATGAAGAAGTAAAAGGGTGACATGGCAAGTTGCCTGCATAAAACTTGAAATGGCTGGCAGTCATTTTTACTTTTATTACAAATGCTTTTCAAAGATGACTTTTCTTTCCAAATATGACTCCTGAGCTTTTAATAAGACCATAACCTCTAACATCATAGCAAAATCAAAGCAAAAGCATCTTTGGATAACAGACTTTAATGGTAAACAAAAGCAAACAAAGAAAAGCTACCCATTAATATGGCTAATTTAAGACATCCTTTAACCCTGACATTATCTTTGCCCTTCAACTACCTTTTGGCTTTGCAATAATCAGAAAGGGGAGCGCAGCATGGAGCACTAAAAGGGTTCTGATTAAAAGCTCCACTTCAGGAAATGAAAAGGCTTCTTAGCTGCCCTGACAAAAATAATTACACGTTGGCATTTTCAGATTCTGGAAACAGATGAGGGAATGACAAGTCTCTTCATGTGATGTGTGGTTGTGCTTCAGTGAAATATATAAATATTTAAAAACTAAAAATACAATGTTCAGACACCTTGCAGTAAAGTTGTGATTGCAGAGCAGGAAGTCACACAATGTTTACGCAAGCCTTAAGCAAATGTGTTTACTTCTCAGATTCAATCCATCATCTGAAATTACATGCACTAGGTTATTAGTTGAATTATTAATATTTTTCTTCTAGACCAAAAGGTCATATCACACCTCAAAGTAAAAAAAAAGGTCAATGTATATGTGCACAGTATTAAAATTCACAAAGCCAGACACGCTGTAAAAGTCAAATGACGGATAGCTGTAACTGTTCTCACAGTTACAGCTATATGGGGTTGGTTAATTACTCAGATAATAGGGTTGTTGCACATTTTAATGCAGTAAAATAATTTGTTGCATAGCAGGGAAAAGTTGATATAAATGTTGGAGCACGATAACATGGCAGGGGGAATAACCTGATTCTCAATACATTCAGGTACAAAAGAAATTTGCCATGACACTGCTTATTCCAATTTCTGTTTCCATTTTTTGTTAGTGGGGAAGTGGGCAAGGAATTAAAGTAATCTAATTTGCTCAAAGATGTGGAAATTAAAAAAATCACATACTGATTACAGTTTTAACAAAATGCAAATCTAAGAAAAATAAATTCAATCAGTACAGAGTATAAATAGAGTCAAACTGTGAAGGAAGCTTTACTTTCTATTTGTTTGCAATTAGTGGATCATAAAAAAGAAAACCAAATTGCTGCATAGGCACATTTCTTTGTTTTATATGCTCACCCCAATGTGAAAGGGTCCGATGAAGTAATCCAAATTGGCCTGAATGAAGCCAATGTTTGTCAGACCCAGCTCAGCACTTCGAATCTGTGCTCTGACCAAGGACTCTTCTTTGTTCTCTATCAGAATTACCTTGAATAAAAACAAAATAACTAACACAGCTGCATGTAGATGCTACTCGTTAGATCAGAAATAATCGAGTTTAAATGTATTACAACACGAACATGTACGCAGGAAAACAAACAGACTTTAATTACATGTGTTCCTTGTTATAGAACATTAATTTACAGGATGGCTATACTTTTGTAATAAACAGAAAAATATGATAAAACATGCACATTAAGTTTACATCCACAGGTATATCTGTTGGCTTACCTTTCTTATCTTCTTAAAAGATGATAAATGTCTATCACAGGTTCTATGAATGCTAAAACATACAAAAAAAAAACAGACTCATTTGTGCAAATACACACATTACCTGGCAATCTGGGAGCGTGTGAGCCACAACAATTCCTACGTGACCCTGAAAGACAGCATTAGGTAAAAAAAACTAAAAGGCCATCAAGAGGGTTATGATTAGTGCTGCCCTTTCCAACCAAATATTGACCCTATAGCCATGCAGCTCCGCTGCTCTTAGCCTGCATTTTCATGAGAATAATCACCAGCCTGCCTGAATGTACTGGTTAACAACGAAATGCATTTAAAAGAAAAAAAAATCAGAATATGAGCACGAGTTCCTTTGAACAGGCTGCTGAAGTAGTCAAATGTAGCCACGGTCAGGTGCAGCAATCAATACACATGCAAAGCTGATGGATGAGCACACTTACCGTTCCACTGCAGAAATCCACAACCGTGTATCCTGGCCTGGCTAGCCGTGTAACCATGGCAACCAAGTTATTCAGCTGTTGCCTCTTCCTGACTGCACGGATATTTGACATTTTCCCTGCAAAAGATTGAAGGTTTTCATTGCATGAGAGCATAAGGTGGAAAAGCAACAGGTTTTTACAGGAAATTAATCAATTAAGGGAAAATCGACTCTACTACTTCATCTACTGTATCTACTACTCTAAACCAATAAATATAAATGGAATTTCATTAGAAAATTATAAAAGCCCGTTTTGGAGCTTGGTTGGTTCCAGTCAATAACTCATTATACAATAAACTTTAAATTATTAATAAAAACACATCAAAATACTTGTTTAAAAATCACACTACACATTTTTCATTACCCTAATGTCTTTCCATCCTTTGGATGGACAAACATAGCAACAACTGCTCAAATTTTGATTTACAACCAGCCATTTCAGGTAATGGTTATAGCATACAGATGAAAAGGCCTCCACTCGCTCATCAGCATGTTTCCAGCCAATTGCCAACAAGGGAGCGCAAACATCTTTCAACATCATCAAAAGCAAGCCTCTGAGCCAAAATCGTGTATCCTTGTTTGCAACAGAACTTTCTGCGGCTGTGTGAGCAGTGTGTACCCCATTAACTAAAAGCACATTTTAGTCTCCTGCATCTTCTCCTACTGTCGTCTAGCACGACACATCGGCAGTCAGCCGCTGAGGCGCTGTGACGAAGCCATCTCTGGCCCATAAATCTGGAGCGATGAGTGTTTCATTCAGCCGAGTCACAACCTCATATCCCCAAAACCAGAATATCAGAAAAATATTGTTCCTACACTTTCCTGCTCACATCCCTTTGTATATGACAACAGGGGAGGAGAGATGGCCAAAAGGACTAGAAAATATCATTCAGGCTTTCATTCCGGCTGTTAGTGAGCTGATCCCAGATGTTAGGAGAGCACAATAAAGAAATTGAGGGATGAATTCAAGTCCAAAGAAAACAGTGGGAGGGTATTGACAACGCGCCACTCTTCATTTCAATGAGTAATTCAGGTGGGTGAATAGACTTCTGTGTATCCACAGCTCAAGAGAAACCACAGTATATAGTAGAGGCCTATTGATACATCTGAACACATTTAGATTTTAATCTCACATTATAACGCACAGTGTGACAACATTCAAAAAAGCAGATATAGAATGCTGTGAAAAAATATAATACTGATTAATCAGAAGAACAGCACAGAAATTTCAACTTAGGTCTCAAATGTCAGCCATGACCTGTACCACTTTAAACAGGCAATAGCTGATTATTTGGCCACTTGACGGGAGCAGACATGATCTTTAAAACACAGCACTAACATATATTAACATACAACACCAACCTACTTAAATCGAGATGACAAACAACCATCTCCAGAAAAATACATTTCCATATATAATAATGACTCAAAATACATTTGCTTTATATAATTGTTTTCTGAAAAAGTGATTTAAAGACCAAAGTGGGTGATCCTGCAAAATAATTTACCACTAAACTTTATAGTGCTTCTGTTTAATTGTCTTTAGTTTTTAATAGGTAGGAAGAGAGAAAAAAAAATCAATATCTTAATTGAAAATACAAATGGTTATAATTTTAACCTTTTTACTTCTTGCCCTAACACAGCTTAAATATTTAACACATATTTACCACACTGATCTTCCCCGGCTTTACTTCTGCATTGTGAGGAACATTATCAGTGTTTTACAGTATTACATCATTGTGACATGATGACAATTCTGGGATATACCACTGGAACATATAAACCTGCATCCCCTTTTCTGAGAGCTCCTGCAGTACAGTGCCTCCTTGTTATGAGGTTCTACCAGATATGACTCACAGGGTCTTCATATCTCTCAGGAAGATCTCAGCCCTGAACTGCAATCCATTATCAGGCAAAATGCTGTTACTGAACGATTGAGTAAAACCCTGGATTGTAGTGATTATTGTTTTTGATTACAGTTTTTGAATGTTTAATAATTTTTATAGCTATTCCTACAATGTCTACACATAGTAAACAAAGCATGTCGCATAGGAAAATTAGGGACTTACAATGTTTGTGTTTAAATAAGACCTAAAGTCCACAGTCATTTGGGCAGCTCTGTGGGGATGTACAGTGGTGCTACATGTCACTGCCAGCATGCTAATATGCTCACAATGCAAATGCTAAAGATGTTTATCTGGGTTAATGTTTACCTTGTTCACCATTAGTTTATTATTTGCTTACTAGAATCTGCTAGTCAAGCACCCTTGTGTAATGTATATCTGAGTACACAGAGTGCAGGAGAAGTCGTTTGACATTCCAGCATAGCTGGCACATTTAGAAGTTGTACTGATAGTGTCACGAGATTAGAAATCACCAGCATCTACAGTCCTCTCTGTTGAAAGTATACTGAATGCAGATGTCTATGTCTCCGAAGTTGCTGTTAAGTAGTATGATGGCAAAGTGGAACAACAACCCACGTGCGGCCGAGGTGTTAATAACTTAAAGATTTCACCAAGTGTAAAAGCTTGACACTCGCAAACAACTCAGTTAGAGGTGATGAAACATCTTCAAGTGCTTCAAGCAACTCCAGTTGCTACAACTCCTCTGGGACAGAACATAACCTTGATGACTGAGAATGTCAACACACATTTAAATTTGATAGTAACAAAGATTATGGAGACTGGACACAAAATTTAGTTTAATCATTTTGAGGGATGAACAACTGGGAGGCATTCATACTGGAAGACTGCAGACATACTTGAGGGAGGAGTCTCTCTGTAATATGGACTGTTTGGTATATGTAGGAGGAGATGGATAAAGGTTCTGAAATAAGGAATGCTTGTTTTCTACAGGTGCAGCTTAGGAGTAGCTTTCTATTGCTATTACGGCCATGATCAGGTCTGGTGAGAGAACAGATCGATGGATGAGGCATCTTCAGCCTTTCGTCATAAAGTGTGGACATGAACTTACTTTGTAAGCATCAACAGGCAGCTCTGTCACCACTGCTACCTTCATATACGATATTACATTATAGCAGCTGTAAAACTTTTACCTGTCCCATTGTTAGACACCAGGAAATATACATTTCTGATGCAGAAAGACAAGCAATTTGACTGAAGCACTGATTCCCTATTTAATAAGCAAAATCATTATCTGACAACATGATGCCAGCTTAAAAATATGACAACTACCATTAGTTGGAATGAGAATGAATATAGCTACTGCATCAGAGTGAAGACTGGGAAAATAAAACAACAGTTTTGACATGGGGACCTCAAAAGTTTTATCCCGTCCAAAACTCACAAGAGAAAGATAATCACAGACCATGTAATTCACCAAGAGCTCAGAGGGAGACAGGCCTATCTACTCTACTTTTTCTCATGCATCCCAACTAGATCTACTGTCTTGCAGACACTTTATAAACAGCCACAGCAATCATAACTTTGACAAAAATGGACTGCAACTGTCATCTAGCCAAGCCTCAATAATCCACTTGCATGAGTTGCTGACAGCTGGACATTAACTCAACTATCCCTCTCTGCCACTCACATCACACTATATGCACAGGACTTATGGTGAGCTCCAATGTTCTGGCAATTAGTCAGGCATTGTCTTTTTTGTTTGTATCATTATGCCAAGTATATATATGAGAAAGAAATTAAACACGCATAAATTCATAAACATGCATACATTATCTCTGAAGGGGTGAAAATTAAAACGTCAGTTCAAGCACTATATTTTGGATTAAGTTACAGAAAATTAGAGACTGTAAAAACCTGAATTAATTATAAATTGAAACTTGGCAACATGGAACATAATCCTCTGTCTATATCAGGAAAACAATGAGTGCACACTGGCACAGGAAAATACAATGTTTGGCCAGGCTTTTATTGAAAAACAATATCTTATTTCCTGAAACAAACAAATAAAACACCAATATGATTAGTTAGATAGATAGATAGATAGATAGATAGATAGATAGATAGATAGATAGATAGATAGATAGATAGATAGATAGATAGATAGATAGATAGATAGATAGATAGATAGATAGATAGATAGATAGATAGATAGATAGATAGATAGATAGATAGATAGATAGATAGATAGATAGATAGATAGATAGATAGATAGATAGATAGATAGATAGATAGATAGATAGATAGATAGATAGATAGATAGATAGATAGATAGATAGATAGATAGATAGATAGATAGATAGATAGATAATGTTTGTGCATGTATAAATGTTTTTTCGTGTTTTTATAATTAAAACATCCTTTGATTTTCTACATTTGCCTGACGGGCCAGACTACAAGTAATTCAGTCCTCCTTTGCAGTTTCAGAAAATGTAATTACTTTCTTGTTCCAGTGAATGTTTCTTTGACCTCTTAGTATATTTTGCTGACATGTTCTGCTGGTTAGAATCTGATGGGTCTTTGTGTTTAACCTCCTTTAACAAGCTGATGGGAGTAAGCCAAAAGCAGAATATATTGGTGTATACTTCAAAAGGTGCATGCATGTGCCCATACATACACACACACACACACACAGACACACACACACACACACAAACACACACACACAATCCAACATGTATTACTACTGGTACAAAGCCAGAGATGCCAGAATCAGTAAGAGTCTTGGTTTTGGAGAAACACATTTTCTGTTTTTCCAGTAGGTTGATTCTGCCTTGACATCTCCCAATGCTCAGCGAGAAAAAAAAACATGCTGTGGCTGCGTCAAGGTGTGAGACTGAGCACCCATTAGCCTGTTTGTCCTTTACTGCTGAAAGGTGCCTACCACTGCTGTTGCTGGCAGTGAGCCCCACTCTATTTCTTTTTCTCCTGATGCTGCAGAATTGCCCACGGGCTTATCAAGAAGTACCATCACACAGATTAGAATGTAAACACACCACTGTGGCACAGCGGAGCTATCTGTGGGGGCTCTGTTTGGCCTCTGCAGGACCCAGCAGCTACCATCGCCCTGGTTTTAACCCAAAGCATTTAGATTGTTGGAGATGAAGGTTTACATTTACTTTTTAAATGTGTGACTTCAACATTTTTAGTTTTAATTGTTAGATTTCTGTTTTGAACAATTATTGTAATCTACAGGCTTTGGCCAAAATATGAAAAAAGTTTTCTTGATGGAATTTAAATTTGAAAGAGTTGGAAAACTTGTATGCTCTGTTTAAAAACAGAAAGTACTGTAGCTGTGTGCTACACAGTGAGCTTACTATACTGGTCTGTTGTAAAATACAGTATATTATTTGTAGCAATACTGATAGAATAGAAAGTTTCAACATGTTTACCTAAAGCGGGTATAGAAGAGTTAGCCTAAAAGTGTCCCGGAACTTAGAGGAGTTATCTGCTAGTTCATGTTACAAGTTTTGCTGCCACAGCAGAAATAAATTCTTTACTAGTGGAAAGTGTCTCCAGACATGTTTACTGCAGAAATGTCCCAGACGGAGTCATCTGTCAACAACCAAATATATGGTGACACATGATGTTATGCTTGAGGATGGCGATCCTGACAGCTTTAAGAAACACTTACGTTACAGGTAAACTCTTCACATGGTTCTAAAACTGACTTAGTGCCCCCAAGTAGATGTATGTAACTAAAAGGCATGCTGAAGGATTAAATAATACCATTTTGTTTGTTTTATAGTAAGGTTTTAGTAGGTTTAATGGGTTATCATTTTTTTAGTAAAGTAAAAGTGTTTATACTGCATTAAAAACACCAATTAGCCACAACATTAACGCAACCTGCTGGCTTTAATTTTGAGGTGTAAATATGTGTTTAATTTTAAAACATATAAAACTAATAAATTCCAGTGTAAAATTATTGTTTAACCACCTTTCAGCACAAGTGGATAAAATCAGCTCCACCTTTACCAACTTTGACAACTTTGATTTTTTGTTCATCACTGTACATGTTTTACAATAATTACCATAATCAGTATTGTTTAAAATACATAGCAACAATACAAGCAAAAGTACATGTGTATTAAATTGCACATGTATAAATATGGATGCAATGATAAAGCATGCGCGCACTGAGTCGTGCAAAATCAGGACATGTCTTAGTACTCCGGATATGACAGTTCATATTAGCAAAGGGGTACACAGTGTATGTGGGTGTTTGGGAAGTGAAATAAAAACAGGAAGGTGTGGTGGATCATTATCTTCTCAGTCTTGTCTTCTGCAGCTCCTCTGATTGTATCGTGTTCAAATGCTTGGATCCTGCTCGAGTAGTAATGAATGTACCTGCGTGTCAGTTTGGAGAGGATCAGGTTGACTCCTTTAGTCTATGTTCTAAGGAACAATAACAGTGTTGTCTTGTCACCTACTCAGAACAATGCGATGTGGGAGTTCTTACAAAGGTTAAAACCTAGAGTAAAACACAAACTTTACCTGTTAACATCTCAGTCTTGCAACAGAAAACATACACTGACTAAGGATGTGAAAGTACTATGCACCAACAAAAGGCTGGCTAATAGAGCCATGAGTCCCATTAAATTGCTTGGTGTGAGAGAGCATGCTGCATTTTCTTTATGCAACTAGAGGAGTGCAAACTGCTGTTCCCTAAAGTGTTGTGAATTGTGCAGAAGGGTTTTGCAGGAGTAAACTGACCAACTAAAAGAAAGCGTGTTGCTATAGACCTACAGCAACAAAACTGCCTGAAGCTCAGTAACAACACTAAATGGATTTCCAAGGTTCTGACAAATATTAAAGGAGAGCTACAGGCTAGACAATCTGTCACATACTATGCCATTAGCCTAAAAGAACTTTAAACTTTCCCTTTTATAACCCTTGTAGTTTTCTGTAATTGTTAGAAAAATATGTTGGTGACGTATAACATTATCACTTGTATCTACTTGTTCAAACACTTAATTACTGATCTTATGGCTATTATACAGTTTGGTCACAATAAGTGAAGCCTCCCATTAAATGAAAATAGTCTAGAAGTAATTTTTGCATAAAATAATTCACATCATTTCTAGTGCAGTCCGTATGTGCTCATCACAAACAAGTAATGATCACCAAAGCGAGGTCAAAGACAGGTCAAAGACTGTTGCACATTGGGAGCCCTGCAAAATATAAATTTTAATATTTGTGAAACAAATAAAATACAGTTTTTTTCCTTTTCTCAAATGATCTGTTTTGTGCTGTGTTTGCTTGGCGGGACCCAAAGTGACGAATCACAACTGCACATAGTCAAAGACCCTTTTTTCATCCCATTACATAGCAGGTAGAGGTAGTTTAGTTTAGCTTAACCCTAGAAACTTTAGACAACTTGCAATATCTTACTAAAAATTTGAAACAGCTTGTTGGTGATTACAAGGATCCACTGATCCACTGAAGGATCCACTGAAGAGCTTGCATTTTAGGAAATTAACTTCAGCAAATAACTGGAAAGAAATCCAAATTCAAAAGTTTGGGGAAGAAAGCTACAATACCGCACAAAGTCTATGCTTGAAGGTATTTAAAAAGGTCTAAGCATACACCGCCAAACTGAGCAGTAACTAAATATAATCTTGAGTCAACCTGAAGAAGAAAAAGAAAACATTCACAAGTGTGAAAGCATCAACTGTTGACAAGTTGTCAGAAAAAAAGGTTTGCTTTCACTGCAGCAGTCATTGTAATGTTTCAACGTATTTGCGTAAGACTGTGGTGACAAGAGAAGAGAAACGTATTGAAGACACACACACAAGAGGAAAAAAAATTGCTCATTGTTCATCTTTCAACAACTTTGGAATTTCTGTCAAAACATGACCAGACGTGGCTGCGGGCAAGAGGTCTGAATAATTATCAAACCCCTGTGGTTTCTCTTACAGGTCACAGCATATACCTAATTGTCTGCACTGTTTTGTTTCAAACTGGGCACAGAAGCACATCAGTTTTGTTCTTCCAAATAAAATCTAATTACAAATTTTTCAGTACAGAGCACAACACAACAACATGCTTACTGTATTATATTTCCAGAGATTACAATGTGGCAGGGTGGAAAGGGTTTGGTAATAAACTGATTTTTCAATAATCATAAAGAGAAATGATTACACTGACTTTTTTAAGGCCGACCACAGCTTCTTAAACTCAAATGCTTTTTATATTTTTTTTATGTTTAAAACAAATGGAGTTTATATGATATGATATGATATGATATGATATGATATAACATTTAATGTACTGCTTTGTTTTTCTTTTTTTTGGTAAAATAAACAATTTCAAGAAATCATTTTGGCTCTGGGAACTTGTAACGGCCATTAACTGATATGTAAACTGATAAGGTTCCTGGGTAGAACAATGTTTTTTTTTCTGATTACAGTAATAAATGTATTCCAAGCAATGGTAGTAACGATGTGTACAGAAGATCATTGCGTAGCAGGCACAGCGAAATGTTTTTTTTATCTACAGGCAGGCATGCCACCGAGTATAATTTCATACAACAAAAGGTGTAACAAATGAATATTTATTTGTTTCTAAATGAAGCAGTTCTTCAAAAGAAATGAATCTGGAAAGCCACAGCTTCAAGGATTGCAACAACAATCACAGCACCAAGGACTAAAGTCTCATCACTGTAAAATTCCCCTTACAGAGTATAAAATTATGTAGTTCCTTCTTAAAATTGTTAGATGTTATTAGGAAATTGCAGACAACAAGCAATGCAGAGCACCTTTCCAACTCTTGCAATGTATTTATATTATGGAAGAAAGATTTAGTTCCTTGCCAAAGAGTATTTGTACTTAAGAACATTACCAGTATATAAATGTTTTCAACAGAAAACTATTTATTTAAATGTCTTAAAATAGTGGTCAAAGATAGCCACAAAAAACATCATGGCAAGCCTAACAGTATGTCTCTGATATTCCCATTTGGTCAGTCTGTGGCTTAAGATGGATTTTGACCGACCTCACGCAACTATCCTCATTTTAGACTGTTGTAAAATGCATTACATGGAAAAAAGTAAAATGTAGTCAGGTTCCCAACTGACCACCAGTAAGAAGAAAAAAAAAAAAATCAAGATCCATTGAGACAAGAAACACGAATAGAACAGAGCAACCACAGAATATGGATGCTGTAATATAGTACTGTGTGTACTGCAGTTAATCCACACTTTCTGTTACCTTTAATAAATTACCAAGCGCAATATACTGCATCCTCAAGTGCTCAATGTCCTTCAAAACTGACACTCATACAATGTCTGCTAAGTACTAGGCTGCACAAGGACGGTGTGTGCATTGTGGATATGGATCTGTTTATTGGGTGGTACTGTTTTCACACAAAATGTGGTCAATGGTCAATGGTTATTGGTGCTTACAGTGCAGAGTTTTTATTTTTTTCGGTTGTGTATGGATATTGGGAACATCTGGGCTGATGAAATTTATGTCAGACACACCCAAACAGCTACATGGAGAACATACTTTGGGCAAAAGAGAAAATATTGAAAGAAAGGCTATATTTTTAGACAGTCTGACACATCATGTCCCACATTTTGTGTTTGCACCAACATGCTGACACATAGGTAAAATGTTCAGTTATTAATTACATAAGCAGATGAGTGACAGAAAATGGGCTTTGATTTAGCTAATTTGTACACTTTTTCTGTCTTTTGGCTTATCCCGTGAGTTTAGGGTTGCCACAGCGGATCATTAGTCCGCATGTTGATATGGCACAGATTTTATGCTGGATACCCTTTGTGATGCAACCCTCCTCATTTTCTACACGGCATGCGACTAGCACTGCACTGCTGCAGATGGGGATGGGCTGTGGAGGTTCAGTGTCTTGCCCAGGGACACTTCGACTTGTGGTCGGAAAGAGCGGGGTGGGAACCTGGCCACTCTACCAACTGAGCATCTGCTGCCCCCACTTAATTTATATAAAAATACAGAGCAAAATTCTTTATTTTAACAACTGTAACAGTTTGAGCACAGGAAAATTCTAGTTGAAATATTTTATTAATGACTGACATTTTATAAAATAAATTATATTGAAAACCACTGTTACCTCATTCAACCTTTTAAAAATGAGTAGGTATTGAGGTAGATGTAACTTTAAACATATCATGAGTGTTTTTATTTATCACATGCTTCAGTACTATGGTATAGGTTTTGTCTATAAAAAAATAGTCAAAAATGTTTTTCTTCAAAGAAGTGAAACCCAGCTGTTCTTCATGGTATGTGACATGAAAACCTTCCACCACAATTGTGCTCCTAAACTAAACAGTGGGGTTTTATTCAGTGCACACTTTCCCCCTTCATCCTTTGCTCTCTGTTCACTGCCGGAGCTGTCAAAGGCAGGGAGTAAGTGGCACAACGCTGGCATCATTGGAGGGCTGTGTCAATGTCTTTTGGCCTGCCACCTTTGGAAAATCTTCCAGTCAGATTGGCTTTTAGCCCTAGCATCACAGTGCTAACTCATGGGTAAATAAAGGCTGGCTGGACTACAGCCAGCTGGCATGCCTGCTCCTCATGGTTTTCTTTTGAAATGCTAGGTTTCCTAAGACAGGAACCTTCTACTGAGAGAAATAAAAGGATTCCTCCTTCAACTGTGCATTATGCTCATACTGTCACTGCAGAAGTAGACTTCTGGTGTTTGAAACTGAAGTTTCCACAACAAATATTCTTCCTTGACAGATTGCAGATCATTATCCCTTTAATGCTAGTGGGAACAGACAATTTATTTTAATGATAGAAAGTACACACTTAGTCTCAATATACACCTATTTCCTTATTATATCTGCACATTTCTTGGCATCGTTATTCTTAAGGAAAGTAGGACAAGAATCGAGGGATTGCGGATTGGCCACAAACACTACATGTGCCCTTTGGATAATTAGAGCAACATTTAGATGAATCATTATTCTGTCTTACTGAGCCACCTGCACACTAGAATAACACTTTATACAAGCTATTGTTACGCTTCAAGTTCTGTTTCTCCAATGCCACATCTCAAAAAAATAAAAATAAAAAATAGGCCGAAGTAACAAATACTACGTATAGAATTTTGAGGACTGGTTTGTGCTAGTCCACATTTTAGCAGGCATATACAGTACATAAAATGTTACATCTAAAAGCTATTACTGTTATCAGAATGTAGAAAGGTAGAGCCATGGGAACTCATGTAAACTGGGTGATTTATATTTATTGTTAAATGCTCTGCAAATGCAGGAACAGACAAAACACGCACTGACTCACACACAGAAATGACATTTTACCCGTATATTAGTGTAACCCAACACCATGAGGGCATACAAAACACGAGGAAAAACTCCACTAACAACAAGTCGCAGGACACAGACAACAGAGACATACACGCCAAAACCCATACAGAATCTCGTTTTGAGCCAAATTAGATGTGGGCACTGGGGGAGGTCTCTTATACAATAGGAGGACATCTCACAGCACACACTGAAACCAAATATGACACATCATCTATTACAGTGTTCACCAGATACAGAACAAAATACTAAGGCAGCAGATTTTGCTGGATAAATCAGGAATTCAAGCATAAAGGAAATAACAAACACAAATGTCACATGTACTTTTGAGAAATGTAAAATACACTGATTTTGTTGTCAGGAGGTTGAGAAAATAAATATAAATATACTGGCATTTGTGTCAAAGTGATGCTTATGGCCTGAGATTGTGGAAAAAGTCAAGAGGTTAAATATGTAATGAGAATGCAAGTTGGGTAAGCAATGCAGGAGATTAGAAAAATAAACACAGACAACACAAAGCAAAACTAGACTAAAAGAGAGAACTGAAGACCAGGACACAAATAATAGGGGGGGGGGAAGCAAGCAACTGTCCTATTGTGTTAGTTATCTTGCATAGCTACAACAATCTGTGAATATGTATTAAATAACATGCCAAGACACAAATTGTGCAAATGAAACTGACAGATGTACTGAGCTTCTTTCCAAATAAAGCATCATGTTACTGCTTGAGTGGCTAATTTGGGTTACTGTAATTGGTTCAAGATACTGTGGAATATATTATTCATCAAGTCAGAATGCAACTTTGAATTATTTTCCATCTCACCCCCTGATATGCACATGCAAATGATAACAACGACAGGTCTGCGGCTGTTCACCTCCATTCGTCTCTTCCCACTGACTGTCTTTGATTTAATGTAACCTTGTTAAATAACTTCACATTGTATAATGCAACTGCACATCAGTTTAGATTCTTCAATTTTCTATTACGGAGATGAATAAAATGCAGATTTATTGATACAATAAAACATGCTAATGATAATGATGGTTGAATGTGTAATATAAGAGGTTTCTTTCTGAAGAAATATGAAAGTGGTTTATTACTTCGATGGCCGGCATCAGAGTCGGAAAATATTCGCAACTTAAAGATAACATTGAAATTATCTTTTGTAGCCTTGAAATGTCATCTCTACAGTTCAATTGTACAATACAAGTGTTAAAACAGACAAAATGTGTCAAACTGCCCCAAAGGAAAGGACTGCGGAGAAGAGCGGTCGTACATTCTGCTCAGGGCTAATCAGTAATTAATTACAAGTCTAGTGAAATGGTGTAAGGAGCACTATGTAATCCAATCCCCACTGAAAGCTGACTGAGGGATAGGCAAAACGTCTCCCTGCTTCATAACCACACTGCAATGCCTCGCCAGAGATTACTGAACAAAACAAAACTAAGGAGACAAATGAATATTCATGATATGACATTTGCAAGGAGCTCATCACCGAGGCAGCCAGTGGCTCTGCATTTAAATGGGTGCAATTCAAACATCACAGCAAGCAGTGAAACTCTGTGGTAACCCTCCAGGGAGTCTAGATGGGTTTGAACTTGAATTGTAGAAATAAAGTGCCAATTATCCCTCTAATTGGGAGTAACAAAGCTGGTTGCCTGTTGTGCTTGGTCCCATGTTTAATGCGTATCTTTAAATCTCCAATTTAAAGGCTCTAATGAGTTCAATTAATTGAGAATGAGAGGAGTGATTTGGAAGTCGCTGCTTGCTGTTTGGAGCTGTAAGCCCAAGGGAATGAGGTGCTAACCAAATGCTAGCACAAAGCACTAACACATATCTCCACTAACATGCAATAATAACATTTTAAATCACATCTATGTGTTTTTATCATATTAACATATGCTTTTCAAAAATTATTTAATCTCTGCTTTTAATAATAAGCAATTAAACCATAATTACATATAGCTACTAACAAATGCTTTCAAATGCAAAACTTAGAAACACATTTTTTTATTATTTTGTTTATTATTGATTTATGTAATTATTAAATGAACTGCTTTGTAACAATTATAATCATCATGCACATCAATTATGACCCTCAGAAAATGAAGCCTCTTAATGCTGACACTCCCCTGACTTTTCAGTGAGTACCGCCAGCAGGTCGAAAACCTATCTAGTCAAATATTAATTAGGTGGATTTGCACAACAGTTTGTACATTCATGGTTCCCAAATGGCTGTGAGGATCCAGATGTTCCTCTACCACCATCATGAGATATGAAGAGAAATGTTGGATATAACAGTTTGTATTAATGTCCATCTCATAAATTGCACTTTCATTGAGGCTGAACACTTCATCTTCCCAATACTTTGCCTCTTAACTACGCTAGAGTGGCTGTAGATTCCTAAGCATCCCTTTGGAAATCTAGAAGACTGCTTTCCTCTTTTGAAAACATGTCTGAAAAGACTTCAAGGCTTGTCTGGTACATTTTCTCTTGAGCAACAGCTTCACGTCCTACTAATCTTCTTTTATAATTCTAAGATTCTCAAATCAAATACTCTACAAGATACTCTGATCTGGAATATTTAATTCATTACAAGCATGAGAAAGTTGATTTTTTTTGAGTGATAAGAAAGTTATATTTAGTGTTGGAAAAGTAGACACAGTGTTCAAGGATGGATTATTAAAAAAATGGACTCCAGGTAAAAGGCCCATATCTGTCCTATAGACCAAACAAAACACAATATGACTACAAATTATCACATCAGATTCAATTTTGTCCTATGTGGGTGTTATTTCTCTTTTTTTGAGAACTGTTTGTAGTTAAAGAAAAAAAGACCAATAAGTCTTTTGATGGAGTTATGACATTCAAAAAATAAATATTAACATACCTATAACACTGAATGTATATAGGTATGCTTGTAAAAGGAAGTTGGCCAGTTCAATCCTTGAAAGCAGGAGAACTAAATAAAGTTGGAATAAATGAAAACCACCAAATTAACACCACTGGGGTCCTCTTAATCCCAGTTGCTGCATCAGGTCAGACTGTGGTTAACTGGGCAGCTTCCAGTACGTGGACATGTGTACAGAACAGAGGCAGGATTTTGTTAAGTACAATGTAATGTACTTGTATACAAAGTAAACATCTGCAGGGAAAAACCGACACACTGATCTTCCATCTAGATTATCTGTAACACTTCTCTGACAGAAGCCTAAGGTTGGTAAGCGCCTTTTGACGAACACCTGACAGGCAGACCATTTCTTTTCCTTTGAAAAATCACTCTGCCCTATGATGTTTCGACTTTGCCCTTGTCACTTGTTTTGAAGTCAAAGCAAACCTGAAAAGCACTGACACTTTTTCTTTTTTTTTAAAACCAAGTGAGAAAAGGAGAGAGAATCAGAAAACATTATCCCAAGACTCAGCTCATGTGGTACCTAGTTAAATGGTTAAACAGATTGGTGACTAAGCCGGCTGTGCGTTTCTCAGCAGAGCTCTATTCACCTTGACACCCTGACAGCTGGACAGGGAAAAAAAAACAACCACCATGTACACCAACTCCAATCCAGTTGCAGCACGACTGAAGTGAATAGTACACGAGCTTCACATGTACACTTAACAGGAAAAATGTATTTGAGTTTAGAGAAATAAACCCAAAATTCTTCAAATCACATTTCTAGTTTTTCTTGGAATTTAATGTCTAATTCGTTCAGTGTGTGTTTACTTACTTCACTGATTGTTGTTGAAGTACAGCTGCTTCTATGTTGTAAAGGTAAAATGATGGATTATTTCATTATTTTATTGATGAGCATGGTCTAATGTATCCTGTAAGAAGCTTATCTTGGATTCAAAACATTACATACAGTATAATCTAATCTTTTTCGATTTTAGAGATTTGATTAACTACTACAGTAATAGGTCATGGTCATAATGTCCCTGAGGGATGAAACATAAACAGAAAAATGAACTGGCAATACTGCACCACTCAGCATGTGGATAGCACTTCATCATATTCTTACTTCTTTCTTCACCCAATTCATATGCAGACAGAGACACATGAAGCACATGATGCTGGAGGTGAGACAAAAGGATGGATCTGATCTTTATACTACCCTTAAACATGTCTGCACTATGCAAAAAAAAAAAAAAGACTATTTCCAATGATAAACAAAGGCATAAAATATTTAAGTTGAATAAAACAAGTAATAAATTATTAGTAGAACATTTTAAATTCAGCTACAGGTAAATGGCAGATACTCATTTGCTGCCTTATATTTTGCTTTACACTTGCACTAATAGATTGTTGTGACAGGCAGCACAACAAGCCATAAACATTTGACTTTATACAGCTGCTATAAGGATATGTAAAAAACAGTTGCCTAGTCACACAAACAGCAAACTTTGCTTCGTTTCTGGCCACAGTGCAAATCTAAGTTTAATATTGACACTCCTTTTGGCCCTGCTTTGGTTTTCACAAACTCCTGAGGGAAATATCTGGCTCGCAAACAACTGCATTCTTCAACATATTCACACACTAAATTGCTACATGGAGCTGACGGGAACAGAAGATCACATCATTGGCACTATTGTTAATAGTCAGTAATACACAATTAAATGTGCCAAAAATAAAAAATAAATGTTCCTGTTTAAACTCACGGTTCAAGCTAAATAATGTTTTGACCACTTATTTAGTCCCAAGGAAGGTTATCAGGCTGTGCTGTCATAGCAGTAGGGCCCCATAATGAGCAACATAATAATACAATAATAAGATATTGATATATATAAGTGCAGCTTTCAATCTGACTAGACTGATGTTAAGTTCATGAGTGAAACTGAATCCAGAAAAACCTATATGAAGTCATTAAAAATAATCTTTTGTTAAAATAGGCTACAAGAATTACTATAAACGTGATAGTTAGTAATATTCCAACAGATGGATTTCATTAATAGTTAGATACAATAGTTTTACACACATAAATTCTCAGTATGAGGGAAAATGAAATCATCCCCATATTACTTTATTTGAAGATAATGATAATGCACTAACATAAATTGCAGCTGAAAGTAATTATACTGTTTCCTCACAGTCCCTAATCAATATCTAGTCTAGGACGATTAAAGAAACGTAAAGTGAAACTCATAAATCTGGATTTTAATCAAACCCATCTAATTATCTTTATCTAAGTTCAATAAAAGTAAAATGATATGCCTGAGGAAAAATCACGCCCATAACAGACAGCCAAAGTGATTTAACGGTGAATGAAACTGACACTATATCAGAACACATTTGACATTTAGGGTGATGCTCTCTACATAAATATGGTCTAAAACATAATCCAATTTCCATTCCAAGTTCTAAAACTAGATAAAGTGAACCCTATTAGATAAATAGAACAAAAACTTCTTTTTCATCACTTATTCATTTGTTTATTGTGGAAAATGATCCAATCTGAGCCCATGATTTCAGTAACTGGTGTGACCCTCTAATGCATCAATAACATTAACAGTTACTGGAAATGTTTAGTTAATCAGCCCCACAACAAAGAACCTTTTGCCTGTTTCCTTCTCACAGAATGGTTTCAACTCAGGGCTGTTAGGCAGTTCATGCAAGGAATCCAACTGTTTCAGGTACTTCAATTGAGTTTCTACAGGATTAAGGTCAGGACATGACTCAGCCATTCCAAAACATTACATTTCTTCTGCTTTAACCATTCTTTGGTGGAAAGACTTGTGTGCTTAGAGTTGTTGTCTTGCCACATGATCCATTTTCTGGTGAGCTTCAATTCAGGGATCAATACCTTGACATTTTCCTATAAAATTTAATTGTGCAGCTGAGAATAAATCACTCCATCAATAATGGCCAGCTGTCCTGGTCCAGAGACAACAAATCAAGATACTAACACAATCATGTTTTAAAAAGTAACATAGTTCTTTTGCTAAAATTTAGTGTTTGATTGTCACTGAATATAACTCTTTTAATTAAAGCCAAAAAGTTCTACTTTGGTCTTAACCATTACCAAAACTTTCTCCAAGTAGCCCTGGCTGTGCGGCAATGTTTTTTTGGCTTCCACCTTGCAACTCTGCCATGCACACCATTTTTCTAATGTTGGACTCATAAAGACTGACCCATTAACGTTGTTGAATATTCTCCATTTGTATGCAATATGCCTGACAGTGGAACGGTAGAGCACAAACTACTTGAAGAAAATTCTTTCCAGCCTGATGATTATCAACAACTCTGCTTCTAAAGTCAACAGAAACAGACTTTGTTGCTGCCATGGCAGGGTTGTTAAAACCTATGTCGGCAAGATCTGACTTTGCTAGTAAAGACTGAGATTTTCCAGCTTCACTTAAGGCAGGGTCTCCCAGACTCACACAGGATTGTCATCCCATTGACTTGAGACACTTGACTCTCATTTCCCCATCAAATGAACTGATAACACTACTTTTTTTTTTTTTACACGCAAATCAAAACTGGGTCAAATTCCGTAGTAAATGAATGACCCTCTGTATTTTCTAGTATTTGTTTAATTAGACTCTCTATTTCAAAGATTTAAAGATCTCATTTTAGGTCACTGCAACATTATGCAGAACTAGCAACTTCTATAGGCTTCACTCATATTCAAGCAGCACTTTTATAAACACAGGAGGAATAAGAAGAAAATAAAAAAAGCTGTACATATCCACCTACGTAATAAAATATTAGATTTTATTTAACAGACGATATTTAATGTATTGTACAGACAGCTTCTCTGAAAGTCCTATTTGGCAAACATCTGAGAAGTATCTGGGAGATAAAGATGGCAGATGTTTAACTACTCATTAGACCTATGACCAGTGAGAAAAAAGAAGCAAAGTGCTGAAAGATGTGGGGCCATGACTTCTGGTTTAGCTAACATTTCTATAGGGAATTAAATTACAAAGACATTGATGATGTAGGCGGATGCCTGTTAAGGAGTAGGATGTTCCAGTACAGCTGCAAACATTGTTTTAAAATCTGTTTAATGTTGCATTGGGATGCAGTGAAAAGGCTTAACACTACATGGCCTTTTCATATTGCTGAATAGCTATTAATGCATAAATCAGCCCTATTTATTGTACTATACCTTTTTTATACATTCCTGAACTATTTGTAGCTGAAGGCACATTATTATTATTATTATTATTATTATTATAAGAGTTAAGTTTGCATCGATTTACACTAAAATGGCAAGTAAGGGGAGGCAGTTAACCCTAAACCTAAAATATTAATAATACACATTCACCAAGTACAAATGTTTTTTTGTTTTACCACAAAAAATTGTAGGAGTGTATAAAAGAAGTTATAGTAAAAGAATGAAAACATAATCATATAATTGTGTAAGCAAGTGTGAATGTGCATATGTTGTCAGTTTGATAACTTACTTTTAATCAAACCATTAAATGTAATGGTATCATAAAGTAGAAATAATTAATATGGCTTTAAAGTAATAAATGCCATATTAAAGCTGGATTACATAATTACTTGAATGTGAAATTAGTGGCTCATCATTATAAGTCGACTCAGCGTGTTTCCCTCAGTTCTCATGAGATTGTTTTGGGGTCTTTCAGCTCATTAATTTTGGTTTAACAGCCCTCAGTCACACCACTCCCCTCACCAATGTTCTGGCACACAGCAGGGGGTGAAAAAGACCCTTTATGCACTAACTGCTGATATACGGCAGAAAGTTGGCAATAGTTGGGCATTTAGCAGCTAAATAAGCCAGATATTTACCTTGGGAGCTAGTGAAGACCAAATGAGAGGTAAAGGGAGAGCACATATTACGCATATATTCACAATAAGTGGCAATAAATAAGAGTGATATGATTTCATCTGTGGGATGACTAAATGTGCAACTGTTCAGTTTTCAAGCTTTTTCAGGTTTACAAAGACATTAAGAGTTGGAAATTATTTTTTGATTTCCATATTTTTGAAAATGCTCAGCCTTTTGGATTGGCATTGGAACATTCACTGAATGTATAGTTAATAAACCATCAAACCCAGATGACCAGAAATCAGACTTCCTTAGAAATTTCTTTGAAAGATATTTACTGTAGAAACATGAAAAATAATGAATATTTGAATAGAAGGCAAAATATTCCACTCAGCCAGCCCCTACAACAAGTTCTCTAGTTACAACTAACACGACAGTGTGTAGACTTCATGCTGGGATAATGCATCACAACTGGGATGGCAGTGATGTAGTCAACATTTTGACAAATAACCACAAGCCTCTATACCTTGCTGAGTTTTTTCTTGCCTTTTATAGTTTCTACAAACCACCCAGAAAACAAAAAACAGAGCAAGTAAGTGAAATCTCAATCATATCTCTGCTGCAGTCAAAGCAGGAAGACAGAGACAAATGGAGCCAGTTTTTACTTCAGCAGTTCAATGTCTGTCATACTCTTGTAACCTAAGACAAAGACATGTGAACTCATCCCATCTCTTGTACCAAAACAACCCCGGAGGACCTAACAGCAGCATGTCTCAAGCATGACAACTATGCGGTTTCCTTACCAGCCCTCCCTTTTTTATGCCTCGTTGTCTTGTTCAACCCTTTTCCCATGACTTCTTTTCTGCTGATAACCCTCGTCTCTCCTCACGTTGTCTCACGCCTATCTCAATCTCCCCCTGTCTCACACACCATCATTCTAGCCCACTTTATCCGCAACCAACCCTACTCCCTCTATTAAGTGAAGTGCTAGAGACATGTCATTGGCTGCACTATACAATGGCCCCTGTATTCACGTTGCTGTTTACCTGTCTGCAGACAGCCCTCACCACATTTAGCAAAGCAGCCCTCTACACGAGGAGGAAGAGACCTCCCATTCACAGAGGTCCCTTTGTTCTTCTATACATTGTGCATACCTGAGTGTCTGTGTCGTGTCGGTGTTGTTACACTGAATGTAAACTTGCTAAGTCAATACACTGCAGCAAAATACAAAACAAGCCCCCCGTAAATAAAATTTCAGAAAACAACTTTTGGCTTTAGGGGCACTTGAACAAGTTCAAAACATTTGCTCACGGTTCACTGAATGTGGATGAAAACACTCACACATTAAAGCTAAACGTCAGCACTTTAACTTTCTAGTCACTTTTTCACAAAACTGCCCAAATATTTTCAAACTGAAGGGCGTATGCACTTACATGAAAAAGATAAGCCAAAACACATAAATAAGACAGCTTTCAAAAACCTGAGTGTGTTATATTGGTTTCACAGGTATGGAAATTTTTTATGCATGCGTAAGGGGAAAATGCTGCAATTTTCCCTGTAGCGCTGTACGTGTAGGCGTGAATGCAGCCATTTGTGTATACTGTGGGAGCAGATAGATGGAAAAGCCCACGCACTGGGGTTCAGGACAAATTGGCTGCCTTTCGTCTCTGGTCCTCTTTAATTACACAGAACTCAAATGCAGTGACTACCTACCTACCTTATACTGCAGAAGGCGATACCAACTGTGCTGTTTATCATGTAGAGTGCTGACAGAGTGGGACAGCTAAAAATTTTGTCTCTCCATAATTCTCACTCTCAGAATAGACATGCTGCCCACATTATCAAGAGTACTTCTGTTTACATGAGTGGATTTTGAGACATAAAAGGATTATTAGGAGTTACTGTGGAAATAAATGAATAGGCTAGAAATGTCTGTAAAAATTATGACAAGTAGAAAGAGAGAGAGAGAGAGAGAGACAGAGAGAGAGAGAGAGCTACTACGGCTACTTGTGGACGACAAGAAACCAAAATCTGAACATACAGAAGTACTAAAGAGCACATTGCAGTAAGAGGGTGGTAGGATAGTGAGATGTTTTTCCTTTTCTGCTGGAGTTGCTAGTTTCTGGAGTTGCCATTTCCAGAACCAAATTAATGCATTTGCAACAAATATTATGATGGAAAAGAGACAAGTTCCTGTTAACTTGCTCAAAATGGGAGGAGTATGTATTAAAATCATCCACTGCTGTGAATGTAAATACCCTGAAAAGTAGAAGTACTTTAATGACACATCCATATTTCATCTTAAATCCACTAGAGAGCCAACACGCAAAAGAAAAAAGGAAAAAAAAAAAAACTACCACTGTCCTGATAATGCTGACTGCACTGTATGTAGTTCGCATAATAAAATATTTTAAATTAAGGTCATATTAGATTAATGATGTTTGTTGAACAAAAGAATAAAAGTAGGGCTGCATGATACATCATTTCAGCATTCCACCACTGCGGTGTGTACATCCGCTATAGTCACATCATGGGAAACCCGATGTCAACTCTGGCAACCTAACTCAAACATGTCATGCTACAACATTTATATTGCTTCACATACAGTAGAAGGCAAACTAACATGCTTCTCATATTTTTTATGTCTAACCTACAAAAGAAGTCTCTCGATATAATTCAACAGTTGTGGACTGCCACTGCTAAATGGACGAGCACGCCTGCTGACATTTCACATGATTGATACACAACAACAATAACATCTGAAACTGAGTTGGAGTTAATACATGTTGTTATGGTCTACGTTCAGCAATGGGAAGGTGCACATCAGGCTACGGGATAAGGTTCTGCATAAGGTCAACAGCTGTGCAGTGCTCATCTGAGACCTACCGTGTAGATTCAAGGCACACATTATAGATCAAGCTGTAAAAAGAAACCCAATCTTCATGCTAGCATTCTGTAAATAATACATAAATCTTTAGGTTGAACCAGCCCTTAAATGAGATTGAAGTCATTTTTATCACGTGTGTTGTAGGAAATGTCCATGTTAGAGGCATTCAAGGACCGTAAAGAGTTTAGGTCATGACCAAAAGCATTTTGTCATGATAAATTGTGATTTTATGTCACTAGGTACAATATAACACACCCAATCTTATACAGTGCCATCAAAACTGTTTCTGCTTCTAACACTTTTCTCAAACCTGTATTTAATTTCTTTTTATAACTGATACGCGGATGGATATAATTGCACCAGCACATTCAGCAGCAGTATCAACGCACATCTCACTAATAAGAATAAAAACAATGCAGGTAAGTGAAGATAAGAAAACACAGATTTCTTCTCTCTGCTTCACCAGTGCTACCTGGGGCAGCAATCAACAACCCTTCCACCACCTATTAGATGCTGCTTTCAGCACAATCACTATCCACTAAAGGTGTGTGCCCAAGTTCAGTGTTGCACATTATGTGTCTGCCTTCCATGTGTGCAGGCTTGTGTATTTCTGTTGTGCTGAGCCATTTCACACTTTCACCCTGTAACACAAGGATGGCATCGCATTGAGATAAACACTTTAAAATTCATTAGGAGGGCTTATGATAAAGCCCATCCATCAGAGTGTGAATAGAAAGCTCTGCAATGTCGGGGGTGGGGGTCTGGCAATTATTGGGCCACAGTGTTACGGGAAATTTTTAAGGCCAATATTTATGCACATATCTTGCTCCATATATAGTATCAATAATATTTATTTTGACTTTAACCAAGTAATGAGGTGAAAGAAAAAAGGGAGCTGGCAATGATGTAGAGGAATACAGATGAAGAGATGGGGGAGGTAAAAATGATGAGAAGAGGAACCGAAGCAGATACGAAAAGGTGAATGTGGAGAAAGTAACTAACAAGAAAAAAGGGTAAAAAACAAGCCAAAAGTACAAAAGGCAACACCGCAAGGGCAGAAGGGCAAACAGAAAATGGAGGAAGCAGAGAGGAAAGCCATAAGGCAGAGATTTGTCTTCACCTTCAGTGGGGTTGATAGCTCCTGGTAAGCTCTCCCATGGGAGGGTCCAGGCAGGGCATGGATGAGGAGTGAAGACTGCTTCGATACGGTTTTCCTAGGGGAGAAACACACAAGCACACGCAAATACACACGTTACCATAGAAACCACTGTACAGCCTTGAGGGTCTGAGGTCCAAATGGTTGTAATGAAGCAATTTAAAGAGAACTGCTCTTGAACAAGCCCTTTGTTACCTTGCTCACACTGATCTGAAGCTACACCAGCAGAAAAGAAACACTACTAGTGCACTTATTAGTCTCTCAAGAGAATAGATGTTTCAGCACTACAGTACATACTCCTGCTCATCTAATACATTGGACAGAAATACTGGAGCAACAAAACAACTGAGGCAGACAAGGCGCTGATTTCTTTTTTCCTCACCTTGATGATAAGACAGAGTTTAAACAATGAGTATATACTCTAGCACAGTCTTTAAAGGCAGGTGTAGAGACATTGTTGAAACAAACCTATTAAAAAAGAGGCTGCATGTTCCACTTACAAAATTGTCCTGGCCAATTATTCCTGATAATAGGATTAATTATATAGTCACTTATGCATATGAACATAAAAGTAATGTGTGGTGCAAGCTAAATATCATCAAAGTTTTCCTTAAAGAGTGGCTTTACTTATTTGTATATTATTTTTAATTTTTATATATTCTAATTATACTAAAATATTTACTGAGGGTAAACCTACAATAAATATTTAGGATATATTTAAATAATGTCAGGATTACTGCAACAGCATTGAGAACAATGTCAATCAATTAGGGGAAATATCAGACAGGTTTGGATTTAGTATTTTGGTGTAGGGGCTACCCCTTTGTTTACATTTGGATCACAGCCTGTGTGTCTACAGCTCATTGCACAGGCAGTTTGACTGGCATGCATCAGTGTGCAATAGCTGAAGTTGGAATGAGGCAGAGTTTATGAGCCATTTATATTGTGCATAGCATAGCGAGATGAGCCCAGTGTCTCTGATTAGCAGCAGTGAAGGATTGCGTGTCATCAGGCCTGATGGCAGAGCTCTCAGTCTCTAGGTATTTGCCTCGGGACACAAACAGCCATATATCAGAATGTATGTACACACACACACACACACACACACACACACACACACACACACAACTACTATGGACAAGACATCTAAACAGCTGCACTGCAGACATGATGGTGGCGACACGCAGCCATCCTTATAATCTCTCTAGGCAAAGAAAGAATGATGGCCATTGTGTGCATGTGTCTGTGTGTGTGCACACATTCCTCTCAGTTTTAATGTCGGATTTCAACCTGCCATGAAAACTGTCATTTGTGTACATCTGTGCTTGATTAAATTTCATCCGGCAACATGGCACACTTAAGACACATCCCATCCTGACCACCCAGCTCACTCAGCCTCTTCTAAACTGTCCTCACACCCTCTCTCAATTCTTTCTCACATTCCTCATTTTCTGTTACATATTATAAAATTGTTATAGACACTTAGCCAACAGGAAATCACAGAAGTACAGTATCTTTGCTGGGAGAAAAGAGCACCAAGGCCAAGAGAACAGTCTGGAGGCTCAGTAGTGAGAGGTTAGTCAGGGCTGAGGAAACCGTCTCCTTCTGAACAGCTGGCCAAGCTTATCGCCCGAAAAAGCTGTGCAAAAAATGTTGCATGGGCAATGATTTGGAGCTAAAAAAGCTATAAATGTGTATGACTGTGTGTGTTTTACCAATGCTTCCTGAGGGAACTGCATTTTAACTCTGTGGACACATTATGCTAGTATTATGTGCTGTCTTGTCTCTCCCCTCTAAGGTTTTCAGCCATTACTACAAACTACTCAGCCTGGCTATAAAACTTTGTTTTGTTTTGGACTGGATTCATTGTTTTTACTGCATCTGAAATGAGAAAAAGCTGAATGTGCATTGTCTGCACTATTACAAGTAGCAACATGATCCAATGAGAATACCGAAGTGAGCATTTTATAATGCACTGGGGGCACTCAGACAGTTTTTGCAGAAATATCACCTTTTTGTTAGTTTGCCTTGACCGATACTTGGATACAAACAGCCTCAGTGACTAAAAAAATAATCTATTAAGACAAGCCTCCTAAAACCTTTAAACAGCCTACTTTAAATGTTAATCCTGTGACTGAAAGCACTTAACGTTAAAGCACTGGCAGAAAGATAAAAAATTCAGCAATTAAAAAAAGCCTGCCAGAACCCAGAAGTTAGAGATTCACTCTCTGTCGAAAATGTGTGCATGAAATTACAGGGATAATGGTTAACAACCAGTTGTACCCTCCAAATCCTCTATTCTGTGCTGTAAGGGGACCCTGGGAGAAAGCTCTTTAAATGAACAGTCTGTATATGTGTATGTTAAAACATATGTGTTTTTAGTGCACAAAGATGCCAGGCATGATGAGAGCTAAGTAAGGAAAAGTAATAATTTACTTTAAGTTTGGTCATTGTGGGTCTGGGGCCGCCAACAAAAGGAAGCTGTGTCATAATCTCCTGGTTCTCTTCCTGCTCCAGTAGACTAGTTGGGTTGTCCGCTGCTGACGGATCTGGAAGGCTGGATGTGGAAACCTGGGGAATAACAAGAGCCATCCCGCAGGCTTTGGCTGCCTGAAGGACCCCGGGTACCTCCTGGACACGGCTGTACCAACGCAGCAGGTGGGGCAGCTGATGTAGAGCACTCGCAGCATGAGCTTCAAGGGAACACTATCAAAGGCAAAACAAAGAATGAAGCAGTAAAGAAAAACAAGGATATATTGATTAAGTGATATAATCTGATATGTCATCTCCAGTGGACCGACACATACAAGGGGGCGGCAAGAAAAACATCAAAACATTGTTGTCAGGCAGGGAGGGAAAAAACACAAACAGAGACATGATCAGAGAAGCTGTGTTACTGGGTGTAGAAGACAAAAGGAAGAGAGAGGGACACAGACAGAGGGGGAGAAGGGGTGCTTCACAGTATGAGAAGTGGGTGAAGTAGAAAGGATCCAATGTGGCTGCATGTGCCGTAGACAGTGATGACCGTTAAGAGGAGACACGCTACGCTGAGTGTGAAACTGGAAACCAGTGGAGCACAGCTGACTACTAAAAGCCTCATTGTGAGAACTTCAGTTTATTCCCACAGTCAAGGAATAGCCAGGAGATGGCTAAAGGGTGAAATGGAGGTTGAGACCCACTTCACTGCCTGACAGTTCAGCGTTCCTGATCAATAACAATATACCATTGAACTAAACAGCCGTGGTAGTCTCTGGTCCCTGCCTTCCTTTAATTTAATTTTATATGCTACCAAATTTACTCGTTAAATATGCAAGTATGATGTGTGATAAATATTGAGAATTGTTCTTGAGCTTTTTAATTCCTGCAGAAACTAAGAGTTTTAAGGTCAACACAACAATCCTCTTGATCTGCTGCAGAGAGAAAAGTGTTCATTGAAATGTTTGAGGTTGAATAGAAACCCCACCATACACTGTTATCACTCTTTAGCAGGTGACTCTAGACCACTTTTGAGAGCAAAACTTGTGGCAAGTCTGACATAGTGAGTTTTCTGACTCAAGCCTGTGCCTGGATAAATGTAAAAGGACCTGAGTGTACTGTCTGCTCAACATGACCAAAGTGTCAAATAGATTAGACAAATCATCATGATAAGCGCAACAAATAGTCAGTAAATAAATGTAATAGGGGGTCTGTGGCCTGCATGGCATCCATTATATATGATGATGACATACTGCACATTTTTCGTACAGTAAATGCTAAAAATTTACATTCTGTGTCAAAGCTCATATACAGGAATGAAAATAGTTGAAAGACAACAAAAATAGGCAAAAACAATCCCAAAGGGACTATAGGAGATATGGGGGCCTTTTACCTGTCTGTACCCAGAATTCCATTTTCCCATAACCCATCTATCCATATCGGCATTTTTATTAATATGAAGTAAGCATTTGACGTGCACTAATTTATTTAAACTAGGCCATAGCTTGAGGCAGTAATAAGAGCACAGGGTCCTTAGCCAAAAGAGTCTATTTTTGACACTCTAAAAGCTAAATCATAAACTCCAAGGCCCTTACCAGGTACTTATGGATGCAAGGCAGGAGCACCACATCAGTCAGAGTGAAGTAGAGACCTTCAGCAAACACATGCTCCAGCGGAGGCAGATCTGTGGTCTTCACTTTCCTGATCTCAGAGTTCTCTCTAGTGGTCAAAGATGGAACTGAATTCACAGACATCTTGGCCAAAGCAGCCCTGAGCTCGAGTCCATCACAGACCTGAAATGACTGTGCAAATTTAGACTCTTTGTCCATGTCCCCCTGGCCTTCAGTAGACCCACTCTTTTCATTCTGTCTCTGCTCTTGGAGTTTCTGCCTCCGTATTTTGTCATCGTTGTGGACTTTGACAGGCTCTGCTAGCCTTTGCTCTAGGGTGAGGATGGGGAGAGGCAGCTGCTGGTATTGATTTGTGGGATTTTGGAGGTGTTCTTCTACAGCAGAGGGTATGCCAATTTCACACAGTCTGGTCCACTTGCTAACCTGAGAGTGAGAAAAGAAGATGAGAAAGGGATTTTAAAAGACGACAGATTCAAAGATTAAAGGTAACTAATGCTCTAGTGTGAAACACATCAGTGAACTTTATAACTGTGTGATATACTATATTTATGGCCATCTGGGTATATAATGCCGCTTACACTGTGGCTAAAGCCCAATTAAGAATTAAAAAGTCATTAAGCTGTAACAAAACAAAGATCCTTAACGCTGGTCATGCCATGTAGTCATTACCGTCAAGTCAAAACTAAATTTGGACTGAATTCTTGCTACACTCTGTTAAAGAAGAGCAGTTTACGCAATGAAGGTTTGACACTGCATCAGTCAAAGATGTATTACGTCATAGAAAACGTCTGAGAACCCATAATTAACCGAGCTGCTGTGCACTTACAGGGATTTATGAGGGACTAATCAGAATTAATTATTTGGAAGCACATTAACTGGACCCTCAATTCTCCTAATGATTAGAACCAAATTATATAATCCTATGTATAAACCATCTGATCAATCAGTGTTTGCATAATACTTATTTCCTATTAAGTTATGGAACCAATAACTTGAACAAATTACTGACACATGTGAGTTGGGGTAGGTGATACAGGCAAAACCAATTCATAAAATGTTGGTACAATGGTACAGTAGCTTTTTGGTCACAAATTATAACAGCCACTAGGAGTGGCCAAAAATAATAAGTCTGGACACCATTAAATCCTAAACAAGATTAGCTAAGTAGGCTAAAACAAAGAACAGGAATAATAACACTTTCACCATTCTAGTTCTGTTAGTTGAGCTCATGAGAGTTGCCATTGTGACAGCACATTTACAAATTATCAATACATAACTATATCATCAATATTGACATACAGTGCATCCAAAAGTATTCACAATAACAATACCCCATAATGACAATGTGAGAGAAGTTTAAAATCTTTGCAAATTTATAAAAACATTTTACAAAAATTACAAGAAAATGGACATTTACATGAGTATTCACAGCTTTGCTTACTCAATACTTTGTTGAAGCCCCTTTAACACCAATTAGAACTTCAAGTCTTCAAGTATGATGCTACAAGCTTGGTACACCTATTTTGGGGCAGTTCCTCCCATATTTCTTTGTAGTATCTCTCAAACTCCATTACTTTAAATAGGGAGCATTGGTGAACAGACATTTTCAAATCAAAACAGCTTTTCATAAAGGATGTCTCTGAACATTGCTGCATTCATCTTTCCCTCGATCCTGACTAGTCACCCAGTTCCCGCACCTGAAAACATCCCCACAGCATGATGCTTCCACCACCATGCTTTACTGTAGGGATGGTATTAGGCAGGTGGGGAGTGGTGCCTGGTTTCCTCCTGACATGACACTTGGTGTCAAGCCAAAGAGTTCAATCTTTGTTTCATCAGACCAGAGAATTGTGTTCCTCATGATCTGAGAGTCCGTCAGGTGGGCTGTCATGTGTCTTTTAGTGAGGAGTAGTTTCCATCTGGCCACTCTATACATACTCCATACAGGCGTGATTCTTCCTCTCTCCAGAGAGAAATGCTGGATCCAAACTTCTTGCTTTTAGGGATGATGGAGGCCACTGTACTCATTGGGACCTTCAATGCTGCAGAAATTGTTCTGTACCCATCCCCAGATCTGTGCCTCGATACAATTCTGTCTCGGAGTTCTACAGACAATTCCTTGGACTTCATAGCTTGATTTGTGCTTAAACATGGACTG
This sequence comes from Channa argus, assembly GCF_033026475.1. NCBI lineage: Eukaryota > Metazoa > Chordata > Actinopteri > Anabantiformes > Channidae > Channa > Channa argus. Next base: position 12,617,042 of record NC_090199.1, read on the forward strand.
TTAACTATGCGACCTTATATAAATGGGTGTATGCCTTTCCAAACCATGCCCAATCACCTGAAATTCCCACAGGTGGACAATCAAGTTGTAGAAGAATGTCACGCATAATCAGTGGAAACAGGATCTACTAGAGCTCAATTTTGAGTGTTATGTCAAAGTGAATACTGTGAATACCTTCTGGATGCATTGTATGTCTGCTATTTGATTCCCCTTTTTCCACTAACCTCTGCACAGGCCTTCAGACAGGTCTTCTTGAAGCCCAGTAGTGCTAGAACATCATTTCTAGAAGGGTCAGCCTCTAAAGTCTTGCTGATGATATGTCTCAGGACCACTGCCAGCCCTGCCCTGCATAGTCGCCCAGTCTCATCCAATACGGCTGGAAATCGGCAGCCCCTCACCAGCTGGGGGAGTAACTCCATCTGAGTCTCAGACACATCCAAAGACTCTGGTAGCTGACTCCTTAGTGACCGAGTGCTGGAAGGTTTGGTGGACACCAGACAAACTTTGAAAGACTTACACTTGCAGTAGGAAAGGAGGAACAGGGTGATGGAGGTGTGGAGCGGGAGTCGTGGCTCCTCATTTGGGGAACAGACTTCTAAATAAAGTGAGGGATGTTGCTGCTGGGCGTCCGTGTGCTTCATTGTAAATAAAGGGAAAACTCAACTTAAGACAGATGAAGCTTTACACGATATTAGCTTTGTAAATAAATACCGATGTCTTTTACTGGATTGCAACTACAGCATATGAGATTTGGCCTCGGTGCATGAAATTACATTAGCAGATACTCACAGCAGCTTTACAACCTATATCAAAACACGCCCCGAGTATTTCACTATACCACGTTATGTTACACGCTTCCTGACTGCTGCTTCTTCTGTCGCTGTGCTAAAGTTAAGATAACTCGACAGCGCCATCGACTGTGTGCGGTAAAAACCTATTATTTGGTATGAATATATTATTTCATATTAACATATGCTACAAAACTGTGGCGGCAGTGGGTCAGTTGGTAAAGTGGTAATATATATAAATAATATATATATATAATATATATATAGTTATACTTGTGTTTATATATGAAGAGTGAGGCGTAAATATAATAGAAATAACGCCAACATTTGACGTCTAACAAGGTTCCGCTTGTGTAGAGGACGGAGATATTAAACGGTTGCACGGATCTTCCCCAGTTGTCTCTACTTCTTTTGTTGGGAAGTGTTGTTCTACCGTCAGTTCCGCACCAAACGAAAATACAGGTTTAAGGGACAGGTTCTTGCCAGAAGCGTAGAGTGAGGTAATGTTACTAAACCGAAATTAAGTACATAGTAGATTGATTTTATAATTTCAAGCTTGTATTTACACAAGCTAACAACATCGATATTTTTTTTTTTTATCAAATGTGAATTTAGCCACGGTGTCGCTTTTTCAGTGCTCCGTGTTCGGAGTTCTAGCTAACGTATAAGCCCAGTCTTAACGTAACTCCGTGTAAGGGTATGTATTCCCTTCTAAATCTAAAACACCGAACTCTTGGGTGTCAACCTTGTAGTACAGAATAGGTCTGACCACTACGCCCTTGACATGTATGTACACCCCCAAAAAGTATAATTGCAGAATCAGTACATAACGTTTCAGTGCGTTAATTAGCTTTAAACGAAGCATTATTGCGAACAGTGCGGTTCGACTTACAATGTCCTCTACTCATCACACGATGTTTCTTGCTCTGCTTTCTCTCGTTCGTCATCTGTCACTCATTCCTGTTACGTCCGTTTATATAATGTAACTGTTATTGATTGCGACGGTCGTCAGTCAAAATTTCTCGACCAAAAAAACCGTCACATATAATATGGATAGTATGAGTTGGGCAGGCTTCACTGAGGAGATGTGGAGAGAGACATGTTTCTTTATTTAACGTTAACAGCCCCCCACCCAAAATACAGCTGAATACAGCAGACACGCAAACTTTTTATTTAACGTTAGGCTTTTGTTGTAGTGTTGTATAGACTGGAGCAAAGATAAAAGTATTTAGAGATTAACACTTTGGCATGGGATTGTGTTCTTTGAATCAATTACACATTTTTCCATATCAAGCCTACATTTATAAGGTACATCCATTGTCAGTCCAAGTTAACACTGTAATACCCATGGTGTTGTTTTGTTAGTTCTGTTTTTTATAGCTGGGAAATCACTAACTTCTTCAACCAGTCTCGTATTAGAATGGCCACAGCAATGGTATTTTATAGAGTTATAAATGAAAACTAAGGAACTGGCCTCATTTTCTGATTCCTAGCGCTGGCCATGGCTGGACCTGTAAGTCTGGATTTGGATCCCATTTTCTTAAAGGGATTGGGTTACCTGCACTCCAAGAGTAAAGACTCAGCTGACAGACTCAAAGCTCTGCTAGATGAGTCGCTTGCAAGAGGAAGTGACTCATGTTATCGGTCGTCACAAAAAGTAAGGAGATCGTAGCATTTACACTTGCTCACCACTTCATTAGGTACACCTTTACAATCAAATGTAATTCAATACAGCAGCTCTGCCACAAATTCTACTTTTACAAGGTTTTCATTTCTCGGCTTGTAAGTTGAAGCCATCAGAAAAGTGATAATTCTACTTTGCTTATTGTGCTCATAGTGGGTGGTAGGGTTGTACTAGGAGTGCATTATGTCAAGAGGTCATTCTAATGTTTTGACCCCTTAGATCGTAAATAGAGTGGTCTTAATATCATGAACTTTAATATGACTCCAATACTCACTATGACCTGAATAATAAACACATAGAATTATCACCTTTCTGACAGTTAGCCAGTGAGTGTATGTATAAATACAACCTTTATATTTATTTATAAATCTCACCTACCTATATTCACAATAGAATATGCTGTGCACAGTGCTCTCTGGGCCAAAGCTCATTTAAAATGGCCTGAGTCCAGAATGGAAAACTGTTCTGTGGTCAGATGAATCAAAATGTTAAATTCTTTTGAGACCATGGACTATGTTCATTTTCTATTGTGACTAAAATATGGTTTGATGAGATTTGCAAATCGTTGCATTCTGTTTTTATTTACATTTTACACATTGTCCCAACTTGTTATGAATTGAGGTTTTACTCTGCAAATCAATGCTTCTACATTTTCTTTTAGGTTTAGTTTATTTTATACAACTAAATAAAAAGAATTTTGTATTATTGCACATCCTCAGGATATAGAATTGTCCAAGGGTTCAGTGTCAAAACTAAGCTTAAGTAAACAAGACTCCAAGTCGTCCTCAAGTTCTTCATCCTCCAGTAGCAGCAGCAGTGGTAGTAGTAAATCCAGCTCAGAGAAGAGCAAGAAAGAGGGAGAAAAGAGGCCATCTGAGAAGGTACGTAATAAATCTTTTCTCTCTATAGTTAAAAAAACATAGTCTTATACTCCAAAACCTTGTGATAGCTAATTGTTTTTTAAAAGTTGTACATGCAAAAGTGTGACAAATATTTCATTTTTATTTTTAATTTGCTTTTGCATTTCATGTTCCTTTTATATATACAGCACTACATTGTGATGCTGCACTTTGAGACAAAAAAACAACTATGCTTATCCCTATATTTATTTGAGTACCTGAGAGTGTTTTAAAATTAGGTTCCTGACTTTTGCCTAATTTCAAGACAAACAAACTCTTTGTATGATAATATTAAATGAGGGTAAAAATTTGGAAGCACTGCTTATGCTGCTGATGTTGACATGCATTGTCTGATCTTTGTTACTGACTGTTAAACAGGTTAGGGTTGACTTGTGTGAAGTGGAACCTCCTAAAAAGCCCCGTTTGGAAAAACAAGAGAATCGCTCTTCTCCAATTACCGTTCAAACAAGCAAAGACCTCCTGCCAAACATAAATGACTATGATGAGACTAATGCTGATGATTTTGCCATGGAAATGGGCCTGGCTTGTGTGGTTTGCAGGTACATGTAATCATAAGTAAATAAAGTGACTTTCATTTTTACAAAATGCATGAGCTTTAGGATATCAGTACATATTTTTGTCAGATATTAATATTTATTCTAGCCTAGAAAGTCCAAAATTGTTTATCAAATAACCCAATATGTGTTCACATGACATTTTTGTTGTGTTTTAATTAATTAAGACAAATGACAGTGACGATGGGAAACCAGTTGGTTGAGTGCCAGGAGTGCCATAATCTGTACCACCAGGACTGTCACAAGCCACAGGTGACAGATAAGGAAGTTAATGACCCACGACTTGTGTGGTATTGTGCCCGCTGCACCAGGCAAATGAAACGTATGGTAAGGAAAATAAATTGTTTTTGTATCAACTTTGTAATTATTTGTATTATTTCATCATTGATTATATGAATGCTCAGCTCATAGTCAAAATGTGGTTAACCCTTTTGTGTTTGTTCACTAGGCCCAGAAACCTCCACAGAAGCCCTCTCCTGGATCTGCATCATCAGTGCCTGTTGTAAAAGACACACTGGTGAAAAAGACTGAGCTTAAATCCAAACCTGACACTGCGAGCACCTTTCAAGCCTTCAAAAGAACAGAAGTGAAGGTATGTGTTAATTCATTCTAGCTGTCAAAATGCTTGAGAGGATAAAAGCATGCAGTATTGTAACCGATCAGGCACAACATTATGACATTGCACAGGTGTAATGCAATAATGCAAGTACAATGGCTCAGCTATGAATTTTTCTTTTACAAGGTTATAATGTCTCAGTTTTTAGGTTGAAACTGTCAGACAGGTGATAATTCTACTCTCTGTTTATCATTGAAATCAAAGTGGATAGAGGATTCAGACTGGAGTGCATTATAAAAGGAAGTGGTTCTAATGTTTTGGCCACGTCATTTAAAAAAAAGAATGTATATATTCCAGTCATGAGTAACAGGGGAATTAATATGCTTAACAAATGTTTTCTCAATCTGTTTTCATTTGTTTTGTCTTTTTTGCTCTGGTGTCACCCAAGGAAAGCAACAACTTGGATTCTGCCTCCTTAAGTTATTACTGGTAGTAAGTTAGGGAAGATCAATGACTGTCAATTTGCACAGCAGCTCCAAAAGGCATAGATTCCACCTGAGGAAATATGCAGAAAGTATACATTTATTTTTAAGGACTGCACCGCTGACTTCCTGTGCATAGATGGTGTTCCAGTGCGGTATCATTTTTCAGAGCAGATTATTATGACGTTATATTAAGGACAAACATTTTTCCCTGTAGTTCTTTAATTATATTAATACTAGTCACACTGAAATGAGCTTTATTGGTTGTCACCACAAGTTTTGCTCAGATGAGCAAGTTGAAGCATGGTCTAGCTTGCAGTTAACTCTGCTGATTTATGAGATGTGGTTAAATATGTATTTGCTCAAGTTCACAGTGATTTGAAGATAACCAAATATTACTGTGCATCTAAAAGTGGATTATAGCTATATGAAGTGTTAAAGGAGCTTCAGTTAATGAAAGAATATATCCTTTTATTGGCTACCTCAGCTTGAAACCATAGATAACCCTCAGTTTTGTTAAAGAGATAGTAGAAATTGTATTTGATTCCAGAAATAGCAGTGTCTTCCTAAAGTCTCAACATCTCAAAAATTATTAATACAGTATCTTTTGAATCTGTGTGTCACTGTTGTGGTAAATGTTTTTCATTTTATGCAGGCATCCACAACAGCAGCAAATCCCACCACCAGCGGTTCCTCCACCTCAGGCAGTGGTCTTACAGGCTGGGCAGCATTTGGTGCCAAGACAAGCCCTTCTCTTCCTACCAGCTCCAAACTGGGTTCCTCAGGCCCAGGTGGGAGCAATAAGACCTTGACAGCTTCCTCTGGCCAGAAGCTTGTCGGACTGTCTGGGTTAGCTGGAACCAAGCCAGGACTTGGAAGTGCAAAGGTACCTGTCAGTGGCAATGGAAACGGTTCCAGCCAAGTACCTCTGAAACCTCCTCCACCACTGACACTGGGCAAGCAGCCATTGAACCGCTCATCGAGCGGGGAAAACCAAGAAAAAGGTTCTGCTTCGTCAGGGGCCAGCTCCCCAAGCGGCTCCCAGTCAAGTGCAAGCGGCAACGGAGGCAATAACGGAGGCGGTAACGGGAACAATGGGAATGGGTCAAAGGTTGCACCGGGAGACAAAGCACCAACATCTCAAGAGTCTCAGCTCAACGCCATGAAACGGTTACAACTTGTGAAAAAGAAAGCAGCACAGAAGAAATTGAAAAAATGAGTAGATGTAAAAACAAAGAAGGGAAGTAGAAAATAAATGCTTAGATTAGTGCCAGAACATTTGTTTGTTTTGAGAGAGTACTTGTACATGGAGTAACACCATCTGGTCAAATACTTGAATCTTACTTTGTGTAAACGCTGCTGAACTCTGTGTGCCTCATTCTGTTCTAACAAATCTTACCATTAAAAAAGTGTCACTGTCACTTTTTATTAACAAACATCATTAAATATCCTCTTCTTAATTGTCAGTAGAAGTCACTTTGTAGAATTTGGTGTCATTGATTATGAATCATTATAGATAGATATGCTTTGATCACAATCGTTATCATAGAGGGCATGTTTATTCATTACATAATTATTCAAAAATAAATGACAGATTTCTTCATTTCACATTCACATAAAATTTCACATTCACATGAAATATATACTTCACATATAAATCATTTCACATAAAATGTTTTACTTCATCGATGAATCAGTTCACATATAGATTTTTACTTTAATACATTAATAAATCACTTCATTATAAACAACACTGTAGTACAAAAAGTGCTCAGCACAGTGCTGTGTTTCCCTATTATCCATATTCACAGATAATTGGTCAAATCCCATTGGTGAGCTCTGTTATTATGACGACAAAGCAGATTTAACGTCAACACTTTTGGTATGAGACATCTGTTAATTTATGATACATAATGACATTCATAAAACACAAACGTGACATGTTTTACAGTCTGATTTGTTTAATCCCACCAGATTGATGGAGGCTCTCTATTTATGCGTAGGACATTCTGCAAAGGTAGTTGGCAGGGACATATCCTCTCTGTCCATTTGCCTCAGCTAACCACCACTCTTTATTGCCTCCCACGTCACAGAACTTGAGGATACGTACGTGCTGGTTCTCCTGCAGAGTCAGCTCCTGGTCGCATCGAGCTTGAAATGCATACGCAGCATAAAACTGTGGGAACAAACACAATCAGGTATAAATAGATAAATCAAAAGTGAAACAATTCTCGACGACAGCTATTCTTATTTTTTTCATTAAATGGTTAAACCAAATGAATGAAAATCTTAGTGTTACTTGGTGTCAAAATTGACAATTGTCCCCAAAATAATAAATGTTACATTGATTTTGTATCATAAAATAAAAATGAAAGTGTATTATCCTAAGTAGTCCACAAGGTGGCCCAGTTTCTTAGCTTTCTGAACGCAAAGTGTAGAACCTTTTCATTGATTCCAAATTACTGACTTTTTATTCTAGTTACTTTAGATCTGTAACTGTTTTGCTTTCAAAGGTCCTTTTACAGAGTCAGAGCTTTTTGCTCATATATACCTGCCACCATCTAACATCTGTCTTACAGTTATTTATAGATGGGTCATATTAAGGTCTGTCGACTACACAAAAAGGGGGCCGTCATCAGCAAGAGTGATGGAACCCCATAGACACATGCCCTATTACTGCACCACAGAAGGTTTAGCGGCACCACCTCTTCCTGCTGAGGCTCGGGACCGTTAGCAGGGATTGGCAACACTTTCCCTAAGTGTCTTCACTCCCATTGTGCCCACAGTCAACAGGGGCACCTCTGAAGATATCCTATTAAACTGCATGAGTGAAAAAGAAACTCCAGTGTCTGTGACCACAAGTCTCTGCATAGTGACTACAGCAGAAAAATATCACTAGCCCCCATTTCCTATCGCAACAGGACACATTTCAGACATGATGCGTCCACAAAGCCAGCATAATCCTGGATGACATCTCCCACAGTCTTTTCAACTTGTTGCTGTGTGGAGAGAGGTACAGTGTCATACATATCAGGTTCACCTGAGTCTTCAACAACCATTCACACTTACATTCAAACATACTGGCAATTTAGAGTCACCTATTAAACTAACATGCATATCTTTGAACTGTGGGAGGAAACCAGAGTACTCAGAGGAAAGTTACGCAAACACGGGGGGATTATGCAAATTCCATACAGAAAGGCTGCAGCCAGCTGGTGGATTCAAACAAGGTTGTGACCTGTAAGCTGTAACTAACTGACCACCATGACGTCCCCCAAGGGCCATTTAAAATCTTGTTTTTATCTCATTTACTGCTTTTTTAGTCATTGGATATTTGTTTTATGCTACATGGTCGGCCTAGAGAAAATGACATTTCAGTCCACTGTAAGTGTGCACATATTAAGGAATGACATAAATGATTCTTGACTCAACTTAAACTTAGTCCTTTGCAAACATTTGGGAAGGACATTAACCTTTTTTACTTATTTTACAAGAAGAAAATTCAACTGATCAAATCCAGGATGTTTTGAGCAAAACGACCATCTATTTGAGGCAACTACATGGGAGCTACCACACACCTGCTGAGCTTCCGTGTCCAGTAGGTCCTCCAGGTCTTCGGGGATCTCCGGCTCACCCTGTAGACCAGAAAGGTTTAAGCTGCTGTCAGTAGTGTTGAGGTTGAAGCTGCGTAGGCTGGTGCTGCCACTGCCTGACACAAACAGGCTCAGGTCGTCGAAGTCCTCATCCACCATGGCAGGCGGCTGCTGCTGCTGCTGCTGCTGTCGCTGCTGCTCTCTGGCCATCTGGCCCATCCGCTGTGAGTCCCTCAGAGGGTTGTACTGCTTCAGGAAGGTGGAATAGACATAGCCTTGTGTACCTAACAGTGACACACACGGACAGCTTGTCAGGAAGCCTGATGTCTGGGTCACATTTACAGTGTTAGTTCACCCAAATTAGAAAATAATGATGGTGATACATGGCCATGTGCATGGTTTTCATTTCTGTGGTATTCATCAATGCAATATCTTTCTGGACCACAATAAAATAAGAATAAATAACAAAGTGACCACACAACCAGTATTCAGTAACAAATGATGTAAACACAAAATAAACCAGATGTCTTTTAAATTATAGTTTATCACTTTCTGATTAATTATTTGAGCACCACATACAAAATTGTATTCAAATATTCAAGTAAAAGAATATCAGATATGCATGACAAAGCTTATGAAAATAAAAAGCTTTACTTTGACATTTAGAAATTTGATTCTTAAAACAAATGTGCATCATTTCTGGAGGATTAGTTAGTGTTTAAAAGGCTGGACTGGATTTAAAGATAAGCTACAGCATGAGCTTGCACAATCTTGAATTTAATTAAATTCAGAAACCTGAGTGGTGTGTAAATATGAGGAAAGCATATTCATAGAGTTGAAATCAACACAAGGGTGAACAACAACTTCTTGGGAATGCTTGTAATCCCAAAGGAAAAGACAAGTCTGTGAAGAATGTAGTTCGTACTAAGAGACATACACACACATTTCTTCTAGAGCTCTTAAAAAAAAAAAAAAAAAAAGTTGTTATTGCAAAGTACAGAGAGGCGTGCAGGCAGCATCTCTCCATCCTTGTTTCCAAATACCTCTGGGTATTCGGAAAGGCTTTGTACTCTAACTAACACTGCTTACAACGCAGAGCGGTTTGTTCCAAACAAGACACTGGGATCTCAGGTGCTTCTGTGAGATGTAGAGGGGAGATAGAGACAAGTTATGGAGTTGGCCCTGTTGTGAAGCAACCATCTCCAGAGGCGGGAAAGAGGTACCGGCAACCATGACATCAGAGGTTCTCCTGGGACTTATTCTTGTGTGCTGACTTTTCAGTGTCAGAAAGTGAAGTTTGGTATTTCTACAGAGCCTCAGTGATTTTAATACATGCAGATGTATTCACAAAGCAATATGTATTAAAGAAGACCCATACCGCCCATACCTGCAGATGACCTAGTGTGATTGCTTAATTTCCTACTGACAGTATGCAGCAAGACCTAACTAAGCCCAGAGATATACTTATGCAAGCACACACACATTTGCCTCCAGTGTGAACCAGCCAGCGGCTGCTGCTGCCTGATGGGTCTGTGTCCTCCAGCAGGGCCACCAGCTCTCCCTCCAGCAGGCTGAGGTCCTGCTCCTGGCAGCCATTACACTTTCTTTTAAGCTGGTACAGACGGCTCACTGGGTATTCCGCCAGCAGCCAGGCACGCTGCTCATCGGTTTGATGCTGCACTTCTGGCATCTGGAGGACAGAATAACACAAATGAGCGTGGTGTAAATACTTCAAACGGGGTTGGTATGTGGGCTCATGTTGATGTGTTGCTGGATATCAGCGTACTCTAGTGTGGGTAACAAGCTAAAGCTCTGGGAGCTTAGGATTCAAATTGATCAATTCTTTGGGTTTGGGTTGCCAAGTGCTCTAGTTAATAACAGCCCGGAGCTGTTCTCTGTGTCTGCCTTTGATAAGGTTTACAGTATAGCTGCTTTTAAGCCTTGGAACTGGTTCAAGACTCAGAGGAATATGTGGGACGTTTGTTTTAACCTGGATTCAGTGAGAAGTTTACAGGTGTTTTAAGCAACTATCCAGGGGCCTCATTTATAAAATTGTTCACAGGATCCATAATAAAAAGTTTATGTGAGCAAAAAATACAGAAAAGGCGTTCGCCAAAAATCAATCACACTTATGAAACTGTGTAAGCCCAGAAATTGACACAAATTCACTTTATGCATCACAATCAACTTGTGAATGTGATGAAACTTTGATGAGCCCCATATTCCACCCCAATCACTCCCACAATTAATGATGGTCAATGCAAAATGCTCATGAATACAGGTCAGACATGAAGCTGGACATAGTGGCATTTGTAACTTTCAAGTCAAGATTTGTGTGTGTGCAGTGATTATAAATAAGGCCCCAGAGATCAAATTTGCAAAAATGTGCAGCCTATAATGACACGGTGTAGTCTCTAGATGATAATACTTAGTTCTAGATTATTTTCACTTTCGTACAGTTATTTTCTTCTCTCGTTGTCGCTCAAAGCTGACTTTGCGCTCCATTAACTTCTGTGCGTTATCCTTAACAAAAGTCAGATTGTTCAACTCCTCCATGATGCTGTTCTGCACTTCAGCAATGTTTGACAAGGGAGCCTGGAAAAGCAAAAAAAAAGAAAAAGAAAAAAAAAAAGGAAAATTTATTTGATTTGCAATAGGCAAAATTAAAAAGTTTTAATTATGTTTATTATGTTTTTAGTTCTTACTGGGAGCTGATGTAAAGATGGAACAAGAAGTAATATTTTATTCATTAGCCCTCTGAGAAGGGCTACTAGATACACCACACAGTTGGTCAGGATAGTATAAGCAGCCACGTTGAACCTCTGCAGCTCCTCAACTAGCAAGGCATTAAGAGCTTCATAGTCTCTCCTGGCTGGACCAGGCGGTTCCTCCATCACCAGCAGAGAAGGAGAAGGAGAAGGAGAAGAAGAAGAAGTAGTGGTTGATGAGGATGTGACAGAAGAGGAGCGCTCCAGACGGCTGCAGTAATCCAGTAACTTGTCATATCGTTTCTGAATGAGCTTCTGTGGGCCTGTGAACATGCCCTGCAGGGATGAGAGGGGGGCGAGGACCAATTGCTCCATGTTGTCTTTCTGGAGAAGAAAGTCAGAAAGGTGGCAGAAAATTTACATGGATGTACAGTATTAGTCTCCTTTTTGTATGTGTTCTCTATGGTGTAGTCTGTATATGTAATCAAGTACTTTTAGTGTACGTCTGTGACTTAAAAGATTATTTATAAATTAAAACAACTGAAGAGTCTAGTTTTTAGTATGCAGTATATAATTCAAAACAATAGTAAAGAACCCTGTGACATTAAGCTTTCATACATAACAAAAGAGCTGCTACAGCTTGATTTGCCAGCAGACAAATAAGAGGTAGTGATGTTCAGCTTACGGTGTGAGCTTAGCAAACATAACGCTGTTCACCTATTATAGTAGCGTGTGATGGGTAGTACTATACAGAAAGTAAAGAGAAGTGTTCCTTTTGTGCAAATGTTCTGCTTCCTGAAAGCATCTATCAGTTACATCTGTCATGTTGTGATTGTATAGCTGACACAATAAAACCCTTTATAAAAAAAAATAAAAAATAAATAAATCTGTTGCTTTTCCTCTGAGTATGTGTCTTCAGTGACTATACTTTTTTTGGTATTTTGTAAAGACCATTTCAGTCTGTGTTTGGGGCAGTGCTGAACTGCTGCGGTGAAGAGCTGCTACACAAAGGATCTTATTCAAAGGTGTAGTTATATCAGAGCTGGCAACAGTACAATCCAAAAAGAGAGAGTAGGAAAGAGACGGTAGCAGGGTAACTAAAGAATCTACCAGAAAGGTTAGAGGCACAGAAGAGGAGGATTAATAAAAAATGGACTGAAGAAAGAGAGCGACTATAAGGGCAAAGTGACCATTGACTCACAGTGGGAGGGTGAATGGAGGGTCACTAAGGCAAAAGGCCAAATACATAGGATTTAGCAACAAACAAAAGGGAAGGAAATCTGGACAAAAGAACGAAGCAGGTTATGGCCTCAGCTGAACTGATATTTAAAGCTGACAGTTATGTTGTGAAGTACAACACATGGCATCCTTACAAAGTGCTTATAGGGGTCATTTCCATTACTGTGCAATGTGCTGTGTGCATCGTTTTTATTTGGATCCTTGACAATGTTCTCCATGTCCTGGACATTCTGAACAGCTACAGACACCAGTTCCTGCAGAAATTACATTTAGAAAAAGAGCTTAGAAAATGATAGGGCCTATCGGCATTAAAATCACCGCAGAGCACACTGAGTTTGCAGGAAATTGCTCAGTGGTAATCTATACCTACCTGAGCGTACTGTAGGTAACACTGAACATTCTTGACCAGCTGTCTCACAGCCTTCTCCAGACTTCTGAATAGCTTCTCCTCTCTGTCAAAAACTTCATCTCTCACCTATAAAAGAACCAATTGAAATATGTAGCTCAAATACCGGCTAAATGCCCCTAAACGATGCCTTTGCCATCTGAATTCAGAGTTTTTGCACTTGCCATTGGCACTAAGTGCTCTGCAAAAGCAGCAATTCCACTGGTACTAAAAATTTCAGTTTCATTTAAACTGTCAAAGCCCCAAGCTTGATCACTTTTATAGCATTTACCCCTTTTTATTACGCTTACAGTGAGTGTGGAACATTCTTAAAGGCTTTCTGCACAGAATATTACCTGCGGTTCAACTCCAGTGAGGATCTTGAGATAGCCAGCAAACCTGTCTCCTTTCTTACGGATAGAATGAATATTGAACTTGTGCAGTTTGCCCCTCAATGTTCCTTCATCTTCCAACCTCCTGTACTTCATAACTGAGAATAGATGGGAATATGAGACAACATTGACAGGGAAGGGACGAATTAAACAAAAACAAATTACACTGCAAAATGATGTGTTTGGTAGAAAATGAAGCAATGAGAAATCTCACCTATATCCTTGCGCCTCTTGAACTCATTGATGTTGACATTTATGATCTTGGCAGCAGTAAACGCCTCCTGCAGTGGCCGGTAGTCAGGGTGGTTTTCAGGTGTGGCCTGCCACAGCTCCCCAAGCAGCAGCGGGTACTTCATAATCCTCTGAACAGGCTTGATGATCAGTGAACCCATGTCCAGCAGGTTAGGTTTTCCTCTGTGTAGATAATGATGTTATATGGTAAACAATAATCTACTTGGCCCACAGAACTAAAAGTCAGAAAAGAAAAATAAAGTATGGCACTATAACAATAGTTCATTTATGGGTACTTACTCTTGGTCATAAATTTTCCTGTAATTACAAAAAAAGAAACTCAGTTCCCATCAAATATCATTAACAATGGATCAGGCTATTTATTACATCAGGGAAGTTAGATTTAAATTTTGAGTGTGACAAATTTGGAGGAAGTGACTGGACTTACTTTAGTGCTAATACACATGTGGTGAAATGCTGTTTTATGTCTTCCTCTTTCTCATAGGATTTGAGTGAAACATTGGCATCATCATGATGGTAGCAGTAAATCTTATACACATCTTCTAAAGCTGCCTTTGCCTGGATGAAAACATCTCCTTCAAACACAAGTCGTATATGACATCTTTAAGTATCACATGAGACTAAAATTATCCAGAGCAGTAAAAGTCAACAGTTACAACAAGCAATAATTAAACAGACATTACCTATAACAACTGCTTCTGGATCAGGGTCAGCCATGGCCCCATACAGTCTGTGGAGGAGTGCTGCAGATACTTCACACACTGTCTCCATGTTGGTGAACATCCGATCTACATCCACAATCTAGCAAAAAGTGAAGAAACCACAGTGTCAAATATGAGTTTTATTTACTGGAGTGGATGGTGGATGGACTCAAAATATACAAATAGTGTATTTCCTCTCCAAATGCTAATAATGTTTGTTATTTATTATCACGTAACAAATTGAGGAGGGCAGAGTTAAATTTATGTTGTAAAGCTGATAAAGATGTAACAAATAAACAAGTTACACTATTAAATATTAGCTTTCTGTCAGCAGTCAGTGAGTTATGTATTAATGTTGGATTTAATAATTAAAATATATTTTTTAAAGGGCCACTTCTATAACACTTTTATCCAAACCACTTTACAATGTAACTTCTCATTCACCCATTCAAACACAGTGGCTGTGTCATGCGAGGTGATCGCCTGACCCACAAGGAGCAACCTGGGGTCCAGTGTCTTGCCCAAGGACACTTCGACACATGGCCACGAGGGACCAGAAATAGAACCACTGATCCTGTGTTCCAAGGACGACTAGCTTACCAACTGAACTGCAGCCGCCCAATATAAGTTTGAGCTATATTCATTTTATTGTTGACAAAACATCTACCTGCATGTTTCGTAGAGGCTGAACCACTTCTCTGATGCACAGCTCCAGGTCTGTGAGGTAGTCCTTTTCAGTCTGTACAAGCTCCTGAATGACCTTTGCCCTGCGGTTCATCTTTCTCATACGTACCTCCTCTGGGTCCAGTGCTGGAGAGGGGGGTGTGGACAGGTCAAGGGGTCTCATTTTTTCTAAGGGAAAAAGTGACATCATAAACATGTACATTTTCAAATCAGTTCAGGCATTTCATCTCACTTTAGGTGGCCAGTTGATTATATAGCAATCACAGCAACAGGCAGCTCTTATTGGTTAATCAAAAGTTATGTAGGATCACACAAGACTGATTATGTGAGTTCACCTACAATTTAGTATATATCGGATTTGCCAGCATTTTAAACCATCTGTGGCTCACACGTATTTGCTCAAATGCTGGTAAACACCCTGGGCCTGTGGGCTGTGCAAGCTTGGAAAAAGATACGTCTCTACTAACACATCCACTTGATGCCTCAGCAGCCATCAGTATTTCACGGTGATCTAATTATTTTGACTCAAGCGCCAAAGGCATCACTTAACATGCCAGTCAGGCTCACTTCTCTTTTTTTTTTTTATTGCTCTGCTGCCTAATCGGTCTGTAGCTGCTCTGTGCTTTGCATGGCAGGCAGGAGTGTCTGTTCAGGGAAGAGGAATGCTTCCTAGCTGCCTAATTGAAGCCACGCACCACTTCCTCCTCTGAGGGGAGACAGTGATGAAGAGAGAGTGGCGGAGGGAGGGAGACAGAAGGCTGCGAGGCCCGTGTCAGATTACGGAACTAATCGTGCCGCTGATGTAATGCTACGGCTTGCTCAGACATTCCATCTGCTCAGGCTCTGAATGTGTGGGGGGGAGTGGCACACATGCACACGCACACACAAACAGACATTGATTCAAACAGGTGGACAACAATTCCTAATGTACACAATTCCTGTATTCATTGTTAGCTATGTCCAGGGCATCATTATGTATATGAATATAGCACTTATTAGATATTTGTGTAATGATTTATGCGGTTGCATTTCCACTTCGTATTAGTAGCATGTGAATAAGTTGCCCCATCAAAGAAACACACAGCAACTTCTTTTTCTTAATTATTTTATGAAAAGGCAACTTTGTTACTGGGATTGCTAGTAAGCTTCAAGCTGCAGACATTGTCATGTACAAGTACTAGTAGCCAGAGCCTTCTGTCAAATCTGAGTAGACGGGGTTGTATGTTCTGCTTAGTCCTTCCTTATGAATGGCTGCTTATCTTCTGTTGATGACAGAAAACCTAACAGGTGAAATGCTTGAGCTTACTTTCTGAATTCGCCTTGGCTAAGACGTGTTTGGTAAATGCACTGTGCATACAACATCATCACTGTCATAAAGCTGAACACGACTGTGCAGCTATTTTCTTTTTTCTCCACCAGGAATTCATTAACATGTTAGTGTCAGACATGCTAATCCATTTGTTTGTTTTGCAGCTTTGGGAAGAATTTATTTTAAATATATATGTTCTAGTTTTTAATGTGCACAGTAACTGGAACATTGCTAGTCAAAATGCTATGTAAATGAAGTGCCGACGTCGTCTGTCAGTGTGAAAAACAAGCCCAGAATTTCTGAAAACCTCCACCTGAGATAAAAAACTCCCGTGAGAAAAAAGCTGATGAATCTTGATGGCTCACTGAACACTTTTAGTTGGATTTCAGCACTCTGTATATAATGTCGATAAGCACAATGAGAACAGACTATATTAAAGTTTTTATAATTCTTTGTATAGACATGTCAAGGGACATGTGTAGCCCTGAGCTACTCTTGAAACTGGTCTTGAAAAAACATCCCTCTACATTTACGTATATATAAAATAAAAAGGTACTGTACTCAAGCCTCAGCAGCAGTGCCCAAACTGTGCTGACTTATCTTTTTGGCAGCATTATGTTAGGTGAGGTATGGTTTCCGGCACAGGAGTTCCTATGAAAGTGGATACAGGGCTTTTCACTCTTTAGCCCATTGAAAGGGATCCAACTGACAGCCCCAGAACAGAATAGAAGGTATAGTGTATCATGTATCACCATCAAGGAAAATGACTGTGCCACACAGCAAAGTGCACAATGGGACTTTATCACTGAAAAAAAAAAAAAACCCAACATATTTTGGATGAATGGGTGCACTGCATTTGAATAAATCTTGAAAATCTATAAAAGGTATATAAAAATATTCTCTGTAAGGTGTTATTGTTCACTAAGAGGAAAGATGTATTTTACCATTTATCATGTCTAATAAGAATGGCACAAAATATTTAATGCCACAAAGTCCTAAGTCCCCTCTCTCTCTCTCTCTCTCTCTCACACACACACACACACAAACACAGAAACAAAGTATAGTAACAGTTCAGTGGCTGATTGGTGGATTGGATTTGGTTGATTACTATTCCCTCATTTGGGTTTGGGGAGGTAAATCATTGTCCGACCGATTATATTTAGCTAGTGTAAACAATTGAACACATTGATGACATGTTGCTATGGCTCTGCAGCTCGACCAACCTGTCTGTCAAGCAGATGAGAAAAGACAGTCAGGCAGCAGCTCACATGTTTCCTCTTTCAGTGAAGTCATCATTCTGTCAATATTTGCAATGGTAATACCACTGTAAACCATGTACGTCAGGTGTGAGGCTAAAGTCAAACAGGGCAGGTGATTGGTTTACTAAAAACACTGCAATGTTTTTGACAACCTTGCCTGCGTTGATGGTAAGTGGGCAGCTGCTGTTTGAGACCGGGCAGCTGCTGATAAAGCAACTTTGTGTGTGTGTGTGTGTGTGTGTGTGTGTGTGTGTGTGTGTGTGTGTGTGTGTGTAAGTTACAACAGTAAGTCAGAAAAAGGTAATACTTTGCTACAAAGTGCCACTGGTCAACATGGCACTGGAGGTGTATAGTTCACTGAGAAGGAAACTAAGGAACAAGTGGCACAGGAAAACCTACATACTTTGGCCAATATTTAATAGTACCACGTCCTGACACAGTTATGTTACTCATTTTGCCTGAATCGCAGCATTCCCAGTCACTGAGTGCTCTCTAAAGACAGGTGGAGCCAGTTTTTCTGAAATGTGTTAGAGTGAAAAGGCCAAGGTCAGAAGCTGATGAGGCAACACACAGCTGTATTTACAATGTGCTTCATATACAGTTTACTACCTTCTGATAAAACACAGCAAATTTTTTTGCTTGAATATTATAATCAGTATAGATCAAAATGTATCATTTTAAATATCTAAATGCTTTTTAGTGATGGAAAGTAAGTAGCCCGTATCAGTGCACTTTGTAATAA
The DNA here is from genome assembly GCF_033026475.1 of Channa argus. NCBI lineage: Eukaryota > Metazoa > Chordata > Actinopteri > Anabantiformes > Channidae > Channa > Channa argus. Next base: position 12,635,290 of record NC_090199.1, read on the forward strand.
ATTGTTCTTCACCCATCACTGGTGTCTTGTTTACTAGTTGCTCTGGAACACTTCTAAAGCCACTCCTCAGTGCAAGAGTTTGGAAAACAGTTTGCATATGTGGCTTCATCCCTGTGGGAGTATCCTGCTCAACACATAGTAACACAACAGGTGCCCAGTATCCAGAGCTATAGAGCAGTGCACACGCTATGAGTGTGTTTGTGTCTGTGTGTGTGAATTTCTGTTCTTCAGTAACAGATGCTGCTCTCACAGCCCTTCTATAGCGAACATATTCCCCTAAAAGCTGTGCAAGTCAATGTGCTGAGTACAAGTTTGCAATGTAAAAAGTTTAGAGACTTTTTTTAGACTGAGTGTGTGGCTCACGTGTGTGTAGATTGTTGCCATAGTTTTGATCTCTTGGGAGGTCATTAGCTGGTGTACCTTTAAGTTTTGTGCTGTACTCCGTCTTGTCAGACTGACTCCTCCTCACCAGCGTCCCCAGGTTGATGTCACCTTCACCCTTGTCATCAGCCACAATAGTGTCCGTCTTCCTCCTCTCCAGGTAACGCAGGAACACAGGCCGGTTCCTTCTCTTAATCACTTTCTCCTTATCTTTTTCCTTCTCCTTCTCACTCCCATTGGCCTCTTTGGGATCCATGGTGAGGCCGTGAGCTCGCTTGTGCTTTTAGACTGGTCAAGTAGAAAAGAAGTGGAAAAGAGAGGGACAGGAAGAAGTAGAGAGAGACAGAGAAAGAGAGAGAACCTGGGAACAGGTGTACTGTTTACTGTGACCTGACTGCCTGCTCTGCACAGGTAATTTAGCTCCTCCCCATGTCAACCTGTAATGAGAGCTGTGTTACCACACCTCTCTACTGCTATGCTTCTTCCTTTTAGACCATTATATTCATCAAGGGAGGAAAAGGGTAACATCACCTTTCCTCAAAGGTTTGACGATAGACAAATGGCCACCAGCAAAAGTCTGAACTCATACTACAATTAAATGCCCTGAAAACAAAATGACACTAATATATAATAACGTTTTACGTTGTGCCTCATTTGGACAAGGAAGTGTTTATGTAACTGGCCATAAATTATGCTTGGCAATATAAAATGTTTTGTATTTGCCCAAGTGAATTTCCTTATCACTTAATGTACAAAATGCACGTCACAATTGTTGCATTTTAGTGACAGCCTAACTTATGACAGGAGACAATACATAGATGTATACATACATAGACTGAAAATCACGTTTTAAGGAACCTTTGATACTGTTATACACCTTTCATTTAATTACTTTTATTACTTTATGCAATGATGTACTTTTTCAAGTAATAGCCTTTACAGTAAATCATGAAATGTCAAATCTGGTTAAACAGGTCCTTAATCAGCACAGATGCCGCCACAATGAATCCTAATCATAGCAACCAGGTACTGTGAATCCTAACCAGAACAATGAATAGGTGTATTTCCTTCCCACTGATAGACAGATTAAGAGGCGCCCCCATCATGTTTTCAGATCACGGTGTAGTGTACTGATGGCACCTTTTTCTAACTCATATTCAATTAGATGATCACATATGGCTCTATACCATATATACAATATACTAGTTGTGAGCCACATGTGTGCATTTAGTCTAAAACAAGTTCAAAGTGATACGAGCACACATCAGTATGTGATCTGAAAACACAATAGAAGCCACTGCTACCTGTGTTTCAGGGGAGAGAAAAAGGATACAGTACTTTTGGAAGGGACTGTATAGAACCTGGTCATCCACAAAAGACTGTTCTCACATTGCATCCTCCTCCTCCTTACCATCAAAATCACCATTATCATCTCATCACTGTCATTGATATGAATATGAAAAACTAAACAAGAACATAAGAATTAAAGTACATGAAACATTTATTTATTGTCTGAGTTACACATATACAGTTAGAGTATTTGGTAAACTAAATAATTTACAAAAAATCTGTTTTATTAGTTTTAGTAATTTTTTTTGCTTAATAATTAAATTAAATCATCCATTGAGTCTCAAAACATAATTTTTTTCAAAGCTTGTTTGTTGAGACAAAGTAACAAAGAGGACTCGGTTTTCTCTGCTATCAGAGAATGTAGGTGCTGGAGCATGGTGAAAAAACAAGTATAGAGAAAATAAAAGCACACCCATGCCTGAAGCCTGTCCTTTTACAGGCACATGTTTTTACTACTGCTGTTACAGAGGTAAGAAGATAAAATACCTGATATTATTGTCAAATGTCCACCTTCCAATATCTCATTTCTTTTGCTACAGCAGCACAGAAATACTGTCTGGTGGGTTACATCAGGAAATGTTTTTTTTTTTTTTTTTTTTTTTTTTTGTGAATTACCACCTTTAGTGAGATTGGTCAAAAATTGTCCTATTAGCTGAAACTGAATTGGTGCCCAAGAAAATCAAAGTTCTTTGGCAACAATATCATAGGGAAGTATGTGCTTTTATGGCTGTCAATGTGTTTGACTTGTTTAAACAAAGACCAACTTAGACAACAATAAAAGGGATAGATCAAGGCGGCTGGGTTGGATGTTTGTACATGACACAATGGATGCATATGGACTTTGATCTCATGATGCATTGTAATGATTACTACCATCGAGTCCAACAACTTCAGGCTGGTAAAGCAAAAACAGAGGTATTAAAAAGACAATTCTGGAGGCTAAGTTCATTGTAGAAAACTATTAGATACTGTAGAAGCCTTGGTGTTTATTAGCATAACCAGAGGGGGAAAAAAAGTCACACAAATATACCTGGTTGTGTAATAGTTGTTATATTGATAATAATTATATGCACCTCTGTATGTATTTGTTTCAGAAATACTGACTAGGACAAAAGACAATTAACAAGACAAAAAAACTAAATAACAAAACAAAGAAAAACAATTAAGTCATTCACATGAATGTTCTTATATGTTAGTACTACTGTATGTAATTATGACTGAATATCAGGGGGGAGATTAGCTAGGTGGCAGTGCAGTAAAGCAATTTGCGCATGCTCTACAAGCACGCAAATAGAAGTACAAGCAATCATATAGCCAGATTATGGAATGAAACACAGGCCTATATAAAAAAAAATACTTCTGTCTATGTTTTGGTGACACATCTGAGAACTCCATCAGCACTCAAGCATCAGGCCAAGGATTCCCAATGAAAAACAAAATACATACAAAATGTTAAAGCACAAATTGCACCAGAATTCACACCCTTTACCAAAATGTAAATTTTGCACACACGTGTCTATGCATCAAATGAGTTCACCATCATGCACCCAGGAAAATACTGTTTTACCTGACTTTGTTTTGACTCAGCAGCACAATCAGTTTGCAGTTTGCTGGCAATCGTAATGTTTAGAAGTTTTATTTACCCAAATCTTTATTTTCTAAACCAACTTACTTTTTACATCTAAATGCATTTAAATACGACTCTATACATTTGTATATATATTTTTTAAATAAACGTTTGCCAGAAAGTCGGCTTTTATTTTGAAAACCGCAGAACGGAAGCACCGGCTCCACTCTGGCGGACTTGGCGGTTCTGGATGTGGCGACGGAGGAAGACGACGGGAAGCAGGAACCGAGGGGAGACCTAGCGTCTATAATGAGCGCGCTGCTCCTGCGCTCCTCGCTTGGTGGCTTGGTGACACTTTTCGGCTCCTTCTGCGCTTCTCGAAGCAAACTCGTCACACAAGCAGCAGGTGGTCCTCACCTGTATAATCTGAGAAAAACGATGCACTATCTAACGGAGGAGAGAGGACACCCCAATTCTCCTGACTACCGGATTTATTTTAGTAAGTTAATTGTCGCCATCATGAAAGAAACCACATGTGCCCCCTGTCCTTTATGGGACGGTAGCATCATTTAGTCAGTGTGGTGGCAGGGCCTGGCGTCTGACATACGACCTTCCTTCGACCTTCAGGTCAAGGTAGACGTTGGATTAGTCAGCGCGGGATTTTCCTGCCATGTAACTTTACAATCAAATACCCGCTAATGTTGCTGGTGCCCCCACCCCTCGCATCCGGTTTCCAGTCTGATAACCAGCGGAAAGGAAATGTTTTTCACGTGGTTTTACTTCCTAGTAGGCGGAGCTATTCGTTGACACACATGAATAAAAACCCTCCAGACAAAAAGAACTGGTATTTCCATTAGCAATGGTAAAATTAAGCTAAGGGGGCGCAGATGTTTTTCTCCATTGCCTCTCACAAAGTAAGTTTTCATCACTGGTAGAATAACTGGTAGAAGATTAGGATATAAAATGCAATGAACCAATGTGGTGAGGGCATTTTCTTAGTATGACTGCTTCTTTCTAAACACTTAAAGGGGAAGTCTATTGATTGTACATAACAAGCTCAGGTTACAACATGCAAATTGTATTACACAGCCTCTAAAACAATTGTGACTTCTGCTGTGGCTTTAATGTGAGCTTGCTGAAGTGAGGGTTGTCAGCCCGCGCTTAGAGATGGCTCGTTCTTAACAGAACTTGTGCAGTTTAAAACCCATAAAACCCATAATCTTTTACCTGGCAGAGAGTGTTCTAAGAAAAGATGCAGCTTTATTGTGCAGAGAGTAAGTTCCAGTGTTTCGGAAGTGTAACCCTTCCTACTAGCACTATGCAATATTGGAAAAAACGTGTAGTTGCCACATTTTTCCTTCTGCTATCTATCTATCTATATATCTATATATGTATATATAATGCAATATAATG